>NW_026700465.1:0-27794 GCF_030435755.1 Ochotona princeps | reverse complement strand
TGGTTCTTGTGGGAGAACAACTCCATTTGGCTCACTAACTTCACACACCATCATGGCTTCCAAGCAGCTCTCAAGGAAACTCAGTTTTCACACTCTATGCTTAGTGCCCTTTGAGTGCATTATCTAGGAATGAACCTGTTAGAGCATCCCACACAAACGAATGCTCCACATGCGGGTTTCACATGCCACCAACTCCACATTCACAGGCAACTTCAGCGCCACAGCCGTTTCAGATAGCCCTCAATGCAAAGGCTCTAGACGCAAATATTGGTATGAGAGCTAATTCAATCAAGGAAACACTGCATGTTGGTGAAGGGCATATTGAAGAAGGATCAGCCAAGTGGTTCTTGTGGGAGAACAACTCCATTTGGCTCACTAACTTCACACACCATCAGGCTTCCAAGCAGCTCTCAAGGAAACTCAGTTTTCACACTCTATGCTTAGTGCCCTTTGAGTGCATTATCTAGGAATGAACCTGGTAGAGCATCCCACACAAACGAATGCTCCACATGCGGGTTTCACATGCCACCAAACTCCACATTCACAGGCAACTTCAGCGCCACAGCCGTTTTCAGATAGCCCTCAATGCAAAGGCTCTAGACGCAAATATTGGTGTGAGAGCTAATTCAATCAAGGAAACACTGCATGTTGGTGAAGGGCATATTGAAGAAGGATCAGTCGAGTGGTTCTTGTTGGAGAACAACTCCATTTGGCTCACTAACGTCACACACCATCAGGCTTCCAAGCAGCTCTCAAGGAAACTCAGTTTTCACACTTTATGCTTAGTGCTCTATGTGTGCCTAGGACTGAAATGAAGCTTGGTCAGCATCCCACACAAACGAATGATCCACATGCGGGTTTCACATGCCACCAACTCCACATTCACAGGCAACTTCAGCGCCACAGCCGTTTTCAGATAGCCCTCAATGCAAAGGCTCTAGACACAAATATTGGTGTGAGAGCTAATTCAATCAAGGAAACACTGCATGTTGGTGAAGGGCATATTGAAGAAGGATCAGCCGAGTGGTTCTTGTGGGAGAACAACTCCATTTGGCTCACTAACTTCACACACCATCAGGCTTCCAAGCAGCTCTCAAGGAAACTCAGGTTTCACACTCTATGCTTAGTGCCCTTTGTATGGCTAGGACTGAAATGAACCTGGTAGAGCATCCCACACAAACGAATGCTCCACATGCGGGTTTCACATGCCACCAACTCCACATTCACAGGCAACTTCAGCGCCACAGCCGTTTTCAGATAGCCCTCAATGCAAAGGCTCTAGACGCAAATATTGGTGTGAGAGCTAATTCAATCAAGGAAACACTGCATGTTGGTGAAGGGCATATTGAAGAAGGATCAGCCGAGTGGTTCTTGTGGGAGAACAACTCCATTTGGCTGCATAACTACACAACTAACTTCACACACCATCAGGCTTCCAAGCAGCTCTCAAGAAACTCTCAGTTTTCACACTCTATGCTTAGTGCCCTTTGAGCTGCATTATCTAGGAATGAACCTGGTAGAGCATCCCACACAAACGAATGCTCCACATGCGGGTTTCACATGCCACCAACTCCACATTCACAGGCAACTTCAGCGCCCACAGCCGTTTTCAGATAGCCCCTCAATGCAAAGGCTCTAGACGCAAATATTGGTGTGAGAGCTAATTCAATCAAGGAAACACTGCATGTTGGTGAAGGGCATATTGAAGAAGGATCAGCCGAGTGGTTCTTGTGGGAGAACAACTCCATTTGGCTCACTAACTTCACACACCATCAGGCTTCCAAGCAGCTCTCAAGGAAACTCAATTTTCACATTCTATGCTTAGTGCCCTTTGAGTGCATTATCTAGGAATGAACCTGGTAGAGCATCCCACACAAACGAATGCTCCACATGCGGGTTTTCACATGCCACCAACTCCACATTCACAGGCAACTTCAGCGCCACAGCCGTTTTCAGATAGCCCTCAATGCAAAGGCTCTAGACGCAAATATTGGTGTGAGAGCTAATTCAATCAAGGAAACACTGCATGTTGGTGAAGGGCATATTGCAGAAGGATCAGCCGAGTGGTTCTTGTGGGAGAACAACTCCATTTGGCTCACTAACTTCACACACCATCAGGCTTCCAAGCAGCTCTCAAGAAAACTCAGTTTTCACACTCTATGCTTAGTGCCCTTTGTATGGCTAGGACTGAAATGAACCTGGTAGAGCATCCCACACAAACGAATGCTCCACATGCGGGTTTCACATGCCACCAACTCCACATTCACAGGCAACTTCAGCGCCACAGCCGTTTTCAGATAGCCCTCAATGTAAAGGCTCTAGACGCAAATATTGGTGTGAGAGCTAATTCAATCAAGGAAACACTGCATGTTGGTGAAGGGCATATTGAAGAAGGATCAGCCGAGTGGTTCTTGTGGGAGAACAACTCCATTTGGCTCACTAACTTCACACACCATCAGGCTTCCAAGCAGCTCTCAAGAAAACTCAGTTTTCACACTCTATGCTTAGTGCCCTTTGAGTGAATTTATCTAGGAATGAACCTGGTAGAGCATCCCACACAAACGAATGCTCCACATGCGGGTTTCACATGCCACCAACTCCACATTCACAGGCAACTTCAGCGCCACAGCCGTTTTCAGATAGCCCTCAATGCAAAGGCTCTAGACGCAAATATTGGTGTGAGAGCTAATTCAATCAAGGAAACACTGCATGTTGGTGAAGGGCATATTGAAGAAGGATCAGTCGAGTGGTTCTTGTGGGAGAACAACTCCATTTGGCTCACTAACTTCACACACCATCAGGCTTCCAAGCAGCTCTCAAGGAAACTCAGTTTTCACACTCTATGCTTAGTGCCCTTTGAGTGCATTATCTAGGAATGAACCTGGTAGAGCATCCCACACAAACGAATGCTCCACATGCGGGTTTCACATGCCACCAACTCCACATTCACAGGCAACTTCAGCGCCACAGCCGTTTTCAGATAGCCCTCAATGCAAAGGCTCTAGACGCAAATATTGGTGTGAGAGCTAATTCAATCAAGGAAACACTGCATGTAGCTGAACGGCATATTGAAGAAGGATCAGCCGAGTGGTTCTTGTGGGAGAACAACTCCATTTGGCTCACTAACTTCACACACCATCAGGCTTCCAAGCAGCTCTCAAGGAAACTCAGTTTTCACATTCTATGCTTAGTGCCCTTTGAGTGCATTATCTAGGAATGAACCTGGTAGAGCATCCCACACAAACGAATGCTCCACATGCGGGTTTCACATGCCACCAACTCCACATTCACAGGCAACTTCAGCGCCACAGCCGTTTTCAGATAGCCCTCAATGCAAAGGCTCTAGACGCAAATATTGGTGTGAGAGCTAATTCAATCAAGGAAACACTGCATGTTGGTGAAGGGCATATTCAAGAAGGATCAGCCGAGTGGTTCTTGTGGGAGAACAACTCCATTTGGCTCACTAACTTCACACACCATCAGGCTTCCAAGCAGCTCTCAAGGAAACTCAGTTTTCACACTCTATGCTTAGTGCCCTTTGAGTGCATTATCTAGGAATGAACCTGGTAGAGCATCCCACACAAACGAATGCTCCACATGCGGGTTTCACATGCCACCAACTCCACATTCACAGGCAACTTCAGCGCCACAGCCGTTTTCAGATAGCCCTCAATGCAAAGGCTCTAGATGCAAATATTGGTGTGAGAGCTAATTCAATCAAGGAAACACTGCATGTTGGTGAAGGGCATATTGCAGAAGGATCAGCCGAGTGGTTCTTGTGGGAGAACAACTCCATTTGGCTCACTAACTTCACACACCATCAGGCTTCCAAGCAGCTCTCAAGAAAACTCAGGTTTCACACTCTATGCTTAGTGCCCTTTGTATGGCTAGGACTGAAATGAACCTGGTAGAGCATCCCACACAAACGAATGCTCCACATGCGGGTTTCACATGCCACCAACTCCACATTCACAGGCAACTTCAGCGCCACAGCCGTTTTCAGATAGCCCTCAATGTAAAGGCTCTAGACGCAAATATTGGTGTGAGAGCTAATTCAATCAAGGAAACACTGCATGTTGGTGAAGGGCATATTGAAGAAGGATCAGCCGAGTGGTTCTTGTGGGAGAACAACTCCATTTGGCTCACTAACTTCACACACCATCAGGCTTCCAAGCAGCTCTCAAGGAAACTCAGTTTTCACACTCTATGTTTAGTGCCCTTTGAGTGCATTATCTAGGAATGAACCTGGTAGAGCATCCCACACAAACGAATGCTCCACATGCGGGTTTCACATGCCACCAACTCCACATTCACAGGCAACTTCAGCGCCACAGCCGTTTTCAGATAGCCCTCAATGCAAAGGCTCTAGACGCAAATATTGGTGTGAGAGCTAATTCAATCAAAGAAACACTGCATCTTGCTGAAGGGCATATTGAAGAAGGATCAGCCGAGTGGTTCTTGTGGGAGAAACAACTCCATTTGGCTCACTAACTTCACACACCATCAGGCTTCCAAGCAGCTCTCAAGGAAACTCAGTTTTCACATTCTATGCTTAGTGCCCTTTGAGTGCATTATCTAGGAATGAACCTGGTAGAGCATCCCACACAAACGAATGCTCCACATGCGGGTTTCACATGCTACCAACTCCACATTCACAGGCAACTTCAGCGCCACAGCCGTTTTCAGATAGCCCTCAATGCAAAGGCTCTAGACGCAAATATTGGTGTGAGAGCTAATTCAATCAAGGAAACACTGCATGTTGGTGAAGGGCATATTGCAGAAGGATCAGCCGAGTGGTTCTTGTGGGAGAACAACTCCATTTGGCTCACTAACTTCACACACCATCAGGCTTCCAAGCAGCTCTCAAGGAAATTCAGGTTTCACACTCTATGCTTAGTGCCCTTTGTATGGCTAGGACTGAAATGAACCTGGTAGAGCATCCCACACAAACGAATGCTCCACATGCGGGTTTCACATGCCACCAACTCCACATTCACAGGCAACTTCAGCGCCACAGCCGTTTTCAGATAGCCCTCAATGTAAAGGCTCTAGACGCAAATATTGGTGTGAGAGCTAATTCAATCAAGGAAACACTGCATGTTGGTGAAGGGCATATTGAAGAAGGATCAGCCGAGTGGTTCTTGTGGGAGAACAACTCCATTTGGCTCACTAACTTCACACACCATCAGGCTTCCAAGCAGCTCTCAAGGAAACTCAGTTTTCCCACTCTATGTTTAGTGCCCTTTGAGTGCATTATCTAGGAATGAACCTGGTAGAGCATCCCACACAAACGAATGCTCCACATGCGGGTTTCACATGCCACCAACTCCACATTCACAGGCAACTTCAGCGCCACAGCCGTTTTCAGATAGCCCTCAATGCAAAGGCTCTAGACGCAAATATTGGTGTGAGAGCTAATTCAATCAAGGAAACACTGCATGTTGGTGAAGGGCATATTGAAGAAGGATCAGCCGAGTGGTTCTTGTGGGAGAACAACTCCATTTGGCTCACTAACTTCACACACCATCAGGCTTCCAAGCAGCTCTCAAGGAAACTCAGTTTTCACACTCTATGCTTAGTGCCCTTTGAGTGCATTATCTAGGAATGAACCTGGTAGAGCATCCCACACAAACGAATGCTCCACATGCGGGTTTCACATGCCACCAACTCCACATTCACAGGCAACTTCAGCGCCACAGCCGTTTTCAGATAGCCCTCAATGCAAAGGCTCTAGACGCAAATATTGGTGTGAGAGCTAATTCAATCAAGGAAACACTGCATGTTGGTGAAGGGCATATTGAAGAAGGATCAGCCGAGTGGTTCTTGTGGGAGAACAACTCCATTTGGCTCACTAACTTCACACACCATCAGGCTTCCAAGCAGCTCTCAAGGAAACTCAGTTTTCACACGCTATGTTTAGTGCCCTTTGAGTGCATTATCTAGGAATGAACCTGGTAGAGCATCCCACACAAACGAATGCTCCACATGCGGGTTTCACATGCCACCAACTCCACATTCACAGGCAACTTCAGCGCCACAGCCGTTTTCAGATAGCCCTCAATGCAAAGGCTCTAGACGCAAATATTGGTGTGAGAGCTAATTCAATCAAAGAAACACTGCATCTTGCTGAAGGGCATATTGAAGAAGGATCAGCCGAGTGGTTCTTGTGGGAGAACAACTCCATTTGGCTCACTAACTTCACACACCATCAGGCTTCCAAGCAGCTCTCAAGAAAACTCAGTTTTCACACTCTATGCTTAGTGCCCTTTGAGTGCATTATCTAGGAATGAACCTGGTAGAGCATCCCACACAAACGAATGCTCCACATGCGGGTTTCACATGCCACCAACTCCACATTCACAGGCAACTTCAGCGCCACAGCCGTTTTCAAATAGCCCTCAATGCAAAGGCTCTAGACACAAATATTGGTGTGAGAGCTAATTCAATCAAGGAAACACTGCATGTTGGTGAAGGGCATATTGAAGAAGGATCAGCCGAGTGGTTCTTGTGGGAGAACAACTCCATTTGGCTCACTAACTTCACACACCATCAGGCTTCCAAGCAGCTCTCAAGGAAACTCAGTTTTCACACTCTATGCTTAGTGCCCTTTGAGTGCATTATCTAGGAATGAACCTGGTAGAGCATCCCACACAAACGAATGCTCCACATGCGGGTTTCACATGCCACCAACTCCACATTCACAGGCAACTTCAGCGCCACAGCCGTTTTCAGATAGCCCTCAATGCAAAGGCTCTAGACGCAAATATTGGTGTGAGAGCTAATTCAATCAAGGAAACACTGCATGTTGGTGAAGGGCATATTGAAGAAGGATCAGCCAAGTGGTTCTTGTGGGAGAACAACTCCATTTGGCTCACTAACTTCACACACCATCAGGCTTCCAAGCAGCTCTCAAGGAAACTCAGTTTTCACACTCTATGCTTAGTGCCCTTTGAGTGCATTATCTAGGAATGAACCTGGTAGAGCATCCCACACAAACGAATGCTCCACATGCGGGTTTCACATGCCACCAACTCCACATTCACAGGCAACTTCAGCGCCACAGCCGTTTTCAGATAGCCCTCAATGCAAAGGCTCTAGACGCAAATATTGGTGTGAGAGCTAATTCAATCAAGGAAACACTGCATGTTGGTGAAGGGCATATTGAAGAAGGATCAGTCGAGTGGTTCTTGTTGGAGAACAACTCCATTTGGCTCACTAACGTCACACACCATCAGGCTTCCAAGCAGCTCTCAAGGAAACTCAGTTTTCACACTCTATGCTTAGTGCTCTATGTGTGCCTAGGACTGAAATGAATCTTCTTCAGCATCCCACACAAACGAATGATCCACATGCGGGTTTCACATGCCACCAACTCCACATTCACAGGCAACTTCAGCGCCACAGCCGTTTTCAGATAGCCCTCAATGCAAAGGCTCTAGACACAAATATTGGTGTGAGAGCTAATTCAATCAAGGAAACACTGCATGTTGGTGAAGGGCATATTGAAGAAGGATCAGCCGAGTGGTTCTTGTGGGAGAACAACTCCATTTGGCTCACTAACTTCACACACCATCAGGCTTCCAAGCAGCTCTCAAGGAAACTCAGGTTTCACACTCTATGCTTAGTGCCCTTTGTATGGCTAGGACTGAAATGAACCTGGTAGAGCATCCCACACAAACGAATGCTCCACATGCGGGTTTCACATGCCACCAACTCCACATTCACAGGCAACTTCAGCGCCACAGCCATTTTCAGATAGCCCTCAATGCAAAGGCTCTAGACGCAAATATTGGTGTGAGAGCTAATTCAATCAAGGAAACACTGCATGTTGGTGAAGGGCATATTGAAGAAGGATCAGCCGAGTGGTTCTTGTGGGAGAACAACTCCATTTGGCTCACTAACTTCACACACCATCAGGCTTCCAAGCAGCTCTCAAGAAAACTCAGTTTTCACACTCTATGCTTAGTGCCCTTTGAGTGCATTATCTAGGAATGAACCTGGTAGAGCATCCCACACAAACGAATGCTCCACATGCGGGTTTCACATGCCACCAACTCCACATTCACAGGCAACTTCAGCGCCACAGCCGTTTTCAGATAGCCCTCAATGCAAAGGCTCTAGACGCAAATATTGGTGTGAGAGCTAATTCAATCAAGGAAACACTGCATGTTGGTGAAGGGCATATTGCAGAAGGATCAGCCGAGTGGTTCTTGTGGGAGAACAACTCCATTTGGCTCACTAACTTCACACACCATCAGGCTTCCAAGCAGCTCTCAAGAAAACTCAGGTTTCACACTCTATGCTTAGTGCCCTTTGTATGGCTAGGACTGAAATGAACCTGGTAGAGCATCCCACACAAACGAATGCTCCACATGCGGGTTTCACATGCCACCAACTCCACATTCACAGGCAACTTCAGCGCCACAGCCGTTTTCAGATAGCCCTCAATGTAAAGGCTCTAGACGCAAATATTGGTGTGAGAGCTAATTCAATCAAGGAAACACTGCATGTTGGTGAAGGGCATATTGAAGAAGGATCAGCCGAGTGGTTCTTGTGGGAGAACAACTCCATTTGGCTCACTAACTTCACACACCATCAGGCTTCCAAGCAGCTCTCAAGGAAACTCAGTTTTCACACTCTATGCTTAGTGCCCTTTGAGTGCATTATCTAGGAATGAACCTGGTAGAGCATCCCACACAAACGAATGCTCCACATGCGGGTTTCACATGCCACCAACTCCACATTCACAGGCAACTTCAGCGCCACAGCCGTTTTCAGATAGCCCTCAATGCAAAGGCTCTAGACGCAAATATTGGTGTGAGAGCTAATTCAATCAAAGAAACACTGCATCTTGCTGAAGGGCATATTGAAGAAGGATCAGCCGAGTGGTTCTTGTGGGAGAACAACTCCATTTGGCTCACTAACTTCACACACCATCAGGCTTCCAAGCAGCTCTCAAGGAAACTCAGTTTTCACATTCTATGCTTAGTGCCCTTTGAGTGCATTATCTAGGAATGAACCTGGTAGAGCATCCCACACAAACGAATGCTCCACATGCGGGTTTCACATGCTACCAACTCCACATTCACAGGCAACTTCAGCGCCACAGCCGTTTTCAGATAGCCCTCAATGCAAAGGCTCTAGACGCAAATATTGGTGTGAGAGCTAATTCAATCAAGGAAACACTGCATGTTGGTGAAGGGCATGTTGCAGAAGGATCAGCCGAGTGGTTCTTGTGGGAGAACAACTCCATTTGGCTCACTAACTTCACACACCATCAGGCTTCCAAGCAGCTCTCAAGGAAACTCAGGTTTCACACTCTATGCTTAGTGCCCTTTGTATGGCTAGGACTGAAATGAACCTGGTAGAGCATCCCACACAAACGAATGCTCCACATGCGGGTTTCACATGCCACCAACTCCACATTCACAGGCAACTTCAGCGCCACAGCCGTTTTCAGATAGCCCTCAATGTAAAGGCTCTAGACGCAAATATTGGTGTGAGAGCTAATTCAATCAAGGAAACACTGCATGTTGGTGAAGGGCATATTGAAGAAGGATCAGCCGAGTGGTTCTTGTGGGAGAACAACTCCATTTGGCTCACTAACTTCACACACCATCAGGCTTCCAAGCAGCTCTCAAGGAAACTCAGTTTTCCCACTCTATGTTTAGTGCCCTTTGAGTGCATTATCTAGGAATGAACCTGGTAGAGCATCCCACACAAACGAATGCTCCACATGCGGGTTTCACATGCCACCAACTCCACATTCTCAGGCAACTTCAGCGCCACAGCCGTTTTCAGATAGCCCTCAATGCAAAGGCTCTAGACGCAAATATTGGTGTGAGAGCTAATTCAATCAAGGAAACACTGCATGTTGGTGAAGGGCATATTGAAGAAGGATCAGCCGAGTGGTTCTTGTGGGAGAACAACTCCATTTGGCTCACTAACTTCACACACCATCAGGCTTCCAAGCAGCTCTCAAGGAAACTCAGTTTTCACACTCTATGCTTAGTGCCCTTTGAGTGCATTATCTAGGAATGAACCTGGTAGAGCATCCCACACAAACGAATGCTCCACATGCGGGTTTCACATGCCACCAACTCCACATTCACAGGCAACTTCAGCGCCACAGCCGTTTTCAGATAGCCCTCAATGCAAAGGCTCTAGACGCAAATATTGGTGTGAGAGCTAATTCAATCAAGGAAACACTGCATGTTGGTGAAGGGCATATTGAAGAAGGATCAGCCGAGTGGTTCTTGTGGGAGAACAACTCCATTTGGCTCACTAACTTCACACACCATCAGGCTTCCAAGCAGCTCTCAAGGAAACTCAGTTTTCACACTCTATGTTTAGTGCCCTTTGAGTGCATTATCTAGGAATGAACCTGGTAGAGCATCCCACACAAACGAATGCTCCACATGCGGGTTTCACATGCCACCAACTCCACATTCACAGGCAACTTCAGCGCCACAGCCGTTTTCAGATAGCCCTCAATGCAAAGGCTCTAGACGCAAATATTGGTGTGAGAGCTAATTCAATCAAAGAAACACTGCATCTTGCTGAAGGGCATATTGAAGAAGGATCAGCCGAGTGGTTCTTGTGGGAGAACAACTCCATTTGGCTCACTAACTTCACACACCATCAGGCTTCCAAGCAGCTCTCAAGAAAACTCAGTTTTCACGCTCTATGCTTAGTGCCCTTTGAGTGCATTATCTAGGAATGAACCTGGTAGAGCATCCCACACAAACGAATGCTCCACATGCGGGTTTCACATGCCACCAACTCCACATTCACAGGCAACTTCAGCGCCACAGCCGTTTTCAAATAGCCCTCAATGCAAAGGCTCTAGACACAAATATTGGTGTGAGAGCTAATTCAATCAAGGAAACACTGCATGTTGGTGAAGGGCATATTGAAGAAGGATCAGCCGAGTGGTTCTTGTGGGAGAACAACTCATTTGGCTCACTAACTTCACACACCATCAGGCTTCCAAGCAGCTCTCAAGGAAACTCAGTTTTCACATTCTATGCTTAGTGCCCTTTGAGTGCATTATCTAGGAATGAACCTGGTAGAGCATCCCACACAAACGAATGCTCCACATGCGGGTTTCACATGCCACCAACTCCACATTCACAGGCAACTTCAGCGCCACAGCCGTTTTCAGATAGCCCTCAGTGCAAAGGCTCTAGACGCAAATATTGGTGTGAGAGCTAATTCAATCAAGGAAACACTGCATGTTGGTGAAGGGCATATTGAAGAAGGATCAGCCAAGTGGTTCTTGTGGGAGAACAACTCCATTTGGCTCACTAACTTCACACACCATCAGGCTTCCAAGCAGCTCTCAAGAAAACTCAGTTTTCACACTCTATGCTTAGTGCCCTTTGAGTGCATTATCTAGGAATGAACCTGGTAGAGCATCACACACAAACGAATGCTCCACATGCGGGTTTCACATGCCACCAACTCCACATTCACAGGCAACTTCAGCGCCACAGCCGTTTTCAGATAGCCCTCAATGCAAAGGCTCTAGACGCAAATATTGGTGTGAGAGCTAATTCAATCAAGGAAACACTGCATGTTGGTGAAGGGCATATTGAAGAAGGATCAGTCGAGTGGTTCTTGTGGGAGAACAACTCCATTTGGCTCACTAACTTCACACACCATCAGGCTTCCAAGCAGCTCTCAAGGAAACTCAGTTTTCACACTCTATGCTTAGTGCCCTTTGAGTGCATTATCTAGGAATGAACCTGGTAGAGCATCCCACAAAAATGAATGCTCCACATGCGGGTTTCACATGCCACCAACTCCACATTCACAGGCAACTTCAGCGCCACAGCCGTTTTCAGATAGCCCTCAATGCAAAGGCTCTAGACGCAAATATTGGTGTGAGAGCTAATTCAATCAAGGAAACACTGCATGTTGGTGAAGGGCATATTGAAGAAGGATCAGCCGAGTGGTTCTTGTGGGAGAACAACTCCATTTGGCTCACTAACTTCACACACCATCAGGCTTCCAAGCAGCTCTCAAGGAAACTCAGTTTTCACACTCTATGCTTAGTGCTCTATGTGTGCCTAGGACTGAAATGAAGCTTGGTCAGCATCCCACAAAAACGAATGCTCCACATGCGGGTTTCACATGCCACCAACTCCACATTCTCAGGCAACTTCAGCGCCACAGCCGTTTTCAGATAGCCCTCAATGCAAAGGCTCTAGACGCAAATATTGGTGTGAGAGCTAATTCAATCAAGGAAACACTGCATCATGGTGAAGGGCATATTGAAGAAGGATCAGCCGAGTGGTTCTTGTGGGAGAACAACTCCATTTGGCTCACTAACGTCACACACCATCAGGCTTCCAAGCAGCTCTCAAGGAAACTCAGTTTTCACACTCTATGCTTAGTGCTCTATGTGTGCCTATGACTGAAATGAAGCTTGGTCAGCATCCCACACAAACGAATGCTCCACATGCGGGTTTCACATGCCACCAACTCCACATTCTCAGGCAACTTCAGCGCCACAGCCGTTTTCAGATAGCCCTCAATGCAAAGGCTCTAGACACAAATATTGGTGTGAGAGCTAATTCAATCAAGGAAACACTGCATGTTGGTGAAGGGCATATTGAAGAAGGATCAGCCGAGTGGTTCTTGTGGGAGAACAACTCCATTTGGCTCACTAACTTCACACACCATCAGGCTTCCAAGCAGCTCTCAAGGAAACTCAGGTTTCACACTCTATCCTTAGTGCCCTTTGTATGGCTAGGACTGAAATGAACCTGGTAGAGCATCCCACACAAACGAATGCTCCACATGCGGGTTTCACATGCCACCAACTCCACATTCACAGGCAACTTCAGCGCCACAGCCGTTTTCAGATAGCCCTCAATGCAAAGGCTCTAGACGCAAATATTGGTGTGAGAGCTAATTCAATCAAGGAAACACTGCATGTTGGTGAAGGGCATATTGAAGAAGGATCAGCCGAGTGGTTCTTGTGGGAGAACAACTCCATTTGGCTCACTAACTTCACACACCATCAGGCTTCCAAGCAGCTCTCAAGGAAACTCAGGTTTCACACTCTATCCTTAGTGCCCTTTGTATGGCTAGGACTGAAATGAACCTGGTAGAGCATCCCACACAAACGAATGCTCCACATGCGGGTTTCACATGCCACCAACTCCACATTCACAGGCAACTTCAGCGCCACAGCCGTTTTCAGATAGCCCTCAATGCAAAGGCTCTAGACGCAAATATTGGTGTGAGAGCTAATTCAATCAAGGAAACACTGCATGTTGGTGAAGGGCATATTGAAGAAGGATCAGCCGAGTGGTTCTTGTGGGAGAACAACTCCATTTGGCTCACTAACTTCACACACCATCAGGCTTCCAAGCAGCTCTCAAGAAAACTCAGTTTTCACACTCTATGCTTAGTGCCCTTTGAGTGCATTATCTAGGAATGAACCTGGTAGAGCATCCCACACAAACGAATGCTCCACATGCGGGTTTCACATGCCACCAACTCCACATTCACAGGCAACTTCAGCGCCACAGCCGTTTTCAGATAGCCCTCAATGCAAAGGCTCTAGACGCAAATATTGGTGTGAGAGCTAATTCAATCAAGGAAACACTGCATGTTGGTGAAGGGCATATTGAAGAAGGATCAGCCGAGTGGTTCTTGTGGGAGAACAACTCCATTTGGCTAACTAACTTCACACACTATCAGGCTTCCAAGCAGCTCTCAAGGAAACTCAGTTTTCACACTCTATGTTTAGTGCCCTTTGAGTGCATTATCTAGGAATGAACCTGGTAGAGCATCCCACACAAACGAATGCTCCACATGCGGGTTTCACATGCCACCAACTCCACATTCACAGGCAACTTCAGCGCCACAGCCGTTTTCAGATAGCCCTCAATGCAAAGGCTCTAGACGCAAATATTGGTGTGAGAGCTAATTCAATCAAAGAAACACTGCATCTTGCTGAAGGGCATATTGAAGAAGGATCAGCCGAGTGGTTCTTGTGGGAGAACAACTCCATTTGGCTCACTAACTTCACACACCATCAGGCTTCCAAGCAGCTCTCAAGAAAACTCAGTTTTCACACTCTATGCTTAGTGCCCTTTGAGTGCATTATCTAGGAATGAACCTGGTAGAGCATCCCACACAAACGAATGCTCCACATGCGGGTTTCACATGCTACCAACTCCACATTCACAGGCAACTTCAGCGCCACAGCCGTTTTCAGATAGCCCTCAATGCAAAGGCTCTAGACGCAAATATTGGTGTGAGAGCTAATTCAATCAAGGAAACACTGCATGTTGGTGAAGGGCATATTGCAGAAGGATCAGCCGAGTGGTTCTTGTGGGAGAACAACTCCATTTGGCTCACTAACTTCACACACCATCAGGCTTCCAAGCAGCTCTCAAGGAAACTCAGGTTTCACACTCTATGCTTAGTGCCCTTTGTATGGCTAGGACTGAAATTAACCTGGTAGAGCATCCCACACAAACGAATGCTCCACATGCGGGTTTCACATGCCACCAACTCCACATTCACAGGCAACTTCAGCGCCACAGCCGTTTTCAGATAGCCCTCAATGCAAAGGCTCTAGACGCAAATATTGGTGTGAGAGCTAATTCAATCAAGGAAACACTGCATGTTGGTGAAGGGCATATTGCAGAAGGATCAGCCGAGTGGTTCTTGTGGGAGAACAACTCCATTTGGCTCACTAACTTCACACACTATCAGGCTTCCAAGCAGCTCTCAAGGAAACTCAGTTTTCACACTCTATGTTTAGTGCCCTTTGAGTGCATTATCTAGGAATGAACCTGGTAGAGCATCCCACACAAACGAATGCTCCACATGCGGGTTTCACATGCCACCAACTCCACATTCACAGGCAACTTCAGCGCCACAGCCGTTTTCAGATAGCCCTCAATGCAAAGGCTCTAGACGCAAATATTGGTGTGAGAGCTAATTCAATCAAAGAAACACTGCATCTTGGTGAAGGGCATATTGAAGAAGGATCAGCCGAGTGGTTCTTGTGGGAGAACAACTCCATTTGGCTCACTAACTTCACACACCATCAGGCTTCCAAGCAGCTCTCAAGAAAACTCAGTTTTCACACTCTATGCTTAGTGCCCTTTGAGTGCATTATCTAGGAATGAACCTGGTAGAGCATCCCACACAAACGAATGCTCCACATGCGGGTTTCACATGCCACCAACTCCACATTCACAGGCAACTTCAGCGCCACAGCCGTTTTCAGATAGCCCTCAATGCAAAGGCTCTAGACACAAATATTGGTGTGAGAGCTAATTCAATCAAGGAAACACTGCATGTTGGTGAAGGGCATATTGAAGAAGGATCAGCCGAGTGGTTCTTGTGGGAGAACAACTCCATTTGGCTCACTAACTTCACACACCATCAGGCTTCCAAGCAGCTCTCAAGGAAACTCAGTTTTCACATTCTATGCTTAGTGCCCTTTGAGTGCATTATCTAGGAATGAACCTGGTAGAGCATCCCACACAAACGAATGCTCCACATGCGGGTTTCACATGCCACCAACTCCACATTCACAGGCAACTTCAGCGCCACAGCCGTTTTCAGATAGCCCTCAGTGCAAAGGCTCTAGACGCAAATATTGGTGTGAGAGCTAATTCAATCAAGGAAACACTGCATGTTGGTGAAGGGCATATTGAAGAAGGATCAGCCAAGTGGTTCTTGTGGGAGAACAACTCCATTTGGCTCACTAACTTCACACACCATCAGGCTTCCAAGCAGCTCTCAAGGAAACTCAGTTTTCACACTCTATGCTTAGTGCCCTTTGAGTGCATTATCTAGGAATGAACCTGGTAGAGCATCCCACACAAACGAATGCTCCACATGCGGGTTTCACATGCCACCAACTCCACATTCACAGGCAACTTCAGCGCCACAGCCGTTTTCAGATAGCCCTCAATGCAAAGGCTCTAGACGCAAATATTGGTGTGAGAGCTAATTCAATCAAAGAAACACTGCATCTTGCTGAAGGGCATATTGAAGAAGGATCAGCCGAGTGGTTCTTGTGGGAGAACAACTCCATTTGGCTCACTAACTTCACACACCATCAGGCTTCCAAGCAGCTCTCAAGAAAACTCAGTTTTCACACTCTATGCTTAGTGCCCTTTGAGTGCATTATCTAGGAATGAACCTGGTAGAGCATCCCACACAAACGAATGCTCCACATGCGGGTTTCACATGCTACCAACTCCACATTCACAGGCAACTTCAGCGCCACAGCCGTTTTCAGATAGCCCTCAATGCAAAGGCTCTAGACGCAAATATTGGTGTGAGAGCTAATTCAATCAAGGAAACACTGCATGTTGGTGAAGGGCATATTGCAGAAGGATCAGCCGAGTGGTTCTTGTGGGAGAACAACTCCATTTGGCTCACTAACTTCACACACCATCAGGCTTCCAAGCAGCTCTCAAGGAAACTCAGGTTTCACACTCTATGCTTAGTGCCCTTTGTATGGCTAGGACTGAAATTAACCTGGTAGAGCATCCCACACAAACGAATGCTCCACATGCGGGTTTCACATGCCACCAACTCCACATTCACAGGCAACTTCAGCGCCACAGCCGTTTTCAGATAGCCCTCAATGCAAAGGCTCTAGACGCAAATATTGGTGTGAGAGCTAATTCAATCAAGGAAACACTGCATGTTGGTGAAGGGCATATTGCAGAAGGATCAGCCGAGTGGTTCTTGTGGGAGAACAACTCCATTTGGCTCACTAACTTCACACACTATCAGGCTTCCAAGCAGCTCTCAAGGAAACTCAGTTTTCACACTCTATGTTTAGTGCCCTTTGAGTGCATTATCTAGGAATGAACCTGGTAGAGCATCCCACACAAACGAATGCTCCACATGCGGGTTTCACATGCCACCAACTCCACATTCACAGGCAACTTCAGCGCCACAGCCGTTTTCAGATAGCCCTCAATGCAAAGGCTCTAGACGCAAATATTGGTGTGAGAGCTAATTCAATCAAAGAAACACTGCATCTTGGTGAAGGGCATATTGAAGAAGGATCAGCCGAGTGGTTCTTGTGGGAGAACAACTCCATTTGGCTCACTAACTTCACACACCATCAGGCTTCCAAGCAGCTCTCAAGAAAACTCAGTTTTCACACTCTATGCTTAGTGCCCTTTGAGTGCATTATCTAGGAATGAACCTGGTAGAGCATCCCACACAAACGAATGCTCCACATGCGGGTTTCACATGCCACCAACTCCACATTCACAGGCAACTTCAGCGCCACAGCCGTTTTCAGATAGCCCTCAATGCAAAGGCTCTAGACACAAATATTGGTGTGAGAGCTAATTCAATCAAGGAAACACTGCATGTTGGTGAAGGGCATATTGAAGAAGGATCAGCCGAGTGGTTCTTGTGGGAGAACAACTCCATTTGGCTCACTAACTTCACACACCATCAGGCTTCCAAGCAGCTCTCAAGGAAACTCAGTTTTCACATTCTATGCTTAGTGCCCTTTGAGTGCATTATCTAGGAATGAACCTGGTAGAGCATCCCACACAAACGAATGCTCCACATGCGGGTTTCACATGCCACCAACTCCACATTCACAGGCAACTTCAGCGCCACAGCCGTTTTCAGATAGCCCTCAGTGCAAAGGCTCTAGACGCAAATATTGGTGTGAGAGCTAATTCAATCAAGGAAACACTGCATGTTGGTGAAGGGCATATTGAAGAAGGATCAGCCAAGTGGTTCTTGTGGGAGAACAACTCCATTTGGCTCACTAACTTCACACACCATCAGGCTTCCAAGCAGCTCTCAAGGAAACTCAGTTTTCACACTCTATGCTTAGTGCCCTTTGAGTGCATTATCTAGGAATGAACCTGGTAGAGCATCCCACACAAACGAATGCTCCACATGCGGGTTTCACATGCCACCAACTCCACATTCACAGGCAACTTCAGCGCCACAGCCGTTTTCAGATAGCCCTCAATGTAAAGGCTCTAGACGCAAATATTGGTGTGAGAGCTAATTCAATCAAGGAAACACTGCATGTTGGTGAAGGGCATATTGAAGAAGGATCAGCCGAGTGGTTCTTGTGGGAGAACAACTCCATTTGGCTCACTAACTTCACACACCATCAGGCTTCCAAGCAGAACTCAAGGAAACTCAGTTTTCACACTCTATGTTTAGTGCCCTTTGAGTGCATTATCTAGGAATGAACCTGGTAGAGCATCCCACACAAACGAATGCTCCACATGCGGGTTTCACATGCCACCAACTCCACATTCACAGGCAACTTCAGCGCCACAGCCGTTTTCAGATAGCCCTCAATGCAAAGGCTCTAGACGCAAATATTGGTGTGAGAGCTAATTCAATCAAAGAAACACTGCATCTTGCTGAAGGGCATATTGAAGAAGGATCAGCCGAGTGGTTCTTGTGGGAGAACAACTCCATTTGGCTCACTAACTTCACACACCATCAGGCTTCCAAGTAGCTCTCAAGGAAACTCAGTTTTCACATTCTATGCTTAGTGCCCTTTGAGTGCATTATCTAGGAATGAACCTGGTAGAGCATCCCACACAAACGAATGCTCCACATGCGGGTTTCACATGCTACCAACTCCACATTCACAGGCAACTTCAGCGCCACAGCCGTTTTCAGATAGCCCTCAATGCAAAGGCTCTAGACGCAAATATTGGTGTGAGAGCTAATTCAATCAAGGAAACACTGCATGTTGGTGAAGGGCATATTGCAGAAGGATCAGCCGAGTGGTTCTTGTGGGAGAACAACTCCATTTGGCTCACTAACTTCACACACCATCAGGCTTCCAAGCAGCTCTCAAGGAAACTCAGGTTTCACACTCTATGCTTAGTGCCCTTTGTATGGCTAGGACTGAAATGAACCTGGTAGAGCATCCCACACAAACGAATGCTCCACATGCGGGTTTCACATGCCACCAACTCCACATTCACAGGCAACTTCAGCGCCACAGCCGTTTTCAGATAGCCCTCAATGCAAAGGCTCTAGACGCAAATATTGGTGTGAGAGCTAATTCAATCAAGGAAACACTGCATGTTGGTGAAGGGCATATTGCAGAAGGATCAGCCGAGTGGTTCTTGTGGGAGAACAACTCCATTTGGCTCACTAACTTCACACACTATCAGGCTTCCAAGCAGCTCTCAAGGAAACTCAGTTTTCACACTCTATGTTTAGTGCCCTTTGAGTGCATTATCTAGGAATGAACCTGGTAGAGCATCCCACACAAACGAATGCTCCACATGCGGGTTTCACATGCCACCAACTCCACATTCACAGGCAACTTCAGCGCCACAGCCGTTTTCAGATAGCCCTCAATGCAAAGGCTCTAGACGCAAATATTGGTGTGAGAGCTAATTCAATCAAAGAAACACTGCATCTTGGTGAAGGGCATATTGAAGAAGGATCAGCCGAGTGGTTCTTGTGGGAGAACAACTCCATTTGGCTCACTAACTTCACACACCATCAGGCTTCCAAGCAGCTCTCAAGAAACTCAGTTTTCACACTCTATGCTTAGTGCCCTTTGAGTGCATTATCTAGGAATGAACCTGGTAGAGCATCCCACACAAACGAATGCTCCACATGCGGGTTTCACATGCCACCAACTCCACATTCACAGGCAACTTCAGCGCCACAGCCGTTTTCAGATAGCCCTCAATGCAAAGGCTCTAGACACAAATATTGGTGTGAGAGCTAATTCAATCAAGGAAACACTGCATGTTGGTGAAGGGCATATTGAAGAAGGATCAGCCGAGTGGTTCTTGTGGGAGAACAACTCCATTTGGCTCACTAACTTCACACACCATCAGGCTTCCAAGCAGCTCTCAAGGAAACTCAGTTTTCACATTCTATGCTTAGTGCCCTTTGAGTGCATTATCTAGGAATGAACCTGGTAGAGCATCCCACACAAACGAATGCTCCACATGCGGGTTTCACATGCCACCAACTCCACATTCACAGGCAACTTCAGCGCCACAGCCGTTTTCAGATAGCCCTCAGTGCAAAGGCTCTAGACGCAAATATTGGTGTGAGAGCTAATTCAATCAAGGAAACACTGCATGTTGGTGAAGGGCATATTGAAGAAGGATCAGCCAAGTGGTTCTTGTGGGAGAACAACTCCATTTGGCTCACTAACTTCACACACCATCAGGCTTCCAAGCAGCTCTCAAGGAAACTCAGTTTTCACACTCTATGCTTAGTGCCCTTTGAGTGCATTATCTAGGAATGAACCTGGTAGAGCATCCCACACAAACGAATGCTCCACATGCGGGTTTCACATGCCACCAACTCCACATTCACAGGCAACTTCAGCGCCACAGCCGTTTTCAGATAGCCCTCAATGTAAAGGCTCTAGACGCAAATATTGGTGTGAGAGCTAATTCAATCAAGGAAACACTGCATGTTGGTGAAGGGCATATTGAAGAAGGATCAGCCGAGTGGTTCTTGTGGGAGAACAACTCCATTTGGCTCACTAACTTCACACACCATCAGGCTTCCAAGCAGCTCTCAAGGAAACTCAGTTTTCACACTCTATGTTTAGTGCCCTTTGAGTGCATTATCTAGGAATGAACCTGGTAGAGCATCCCACACAAACGAATGCTCCACATGCGGGTTTCACATGCCACCAACTCCACATTCACAGGCAACTTCAGCGCCACAGCCGTTTTCAGATAGCCCTCAATGCAAAGGCTCTAGACGCAAATATTGGTGTGAGAGCTAATTCAATCAAAGAAACACTGCATCTTGCTGAAGGGCATATTGAAGAAGGATCAGCCGAGTGGTTCTTGTGGGAGAACAACTCCATTTGGCTCACTAACTTCACACACCATCAGGCTTCCAAGTAGCTCTCAAGGAAACTCAGTTTTCACATTCTATGCTTAGTGCCCTTTGAGTGCATTATCTAGGAATGAACCTGGTAGAGCATCCCACACAAACGAATGCTCCACATGCGGGTTTCACATGCTACCAACTCCACATTCACAGGCAACTTCAGCGCCACAGCCGTTTTCAGATAGCCCTCAATGCAAAGGCTCTAGACGCAAATATTGGTGTGAGAGCTAATTCAATCAAGGAAACACTGCATGTTGGTGAAGGGCATATTGCAGAAGGATCAGCCGAGTGGTTCTTGTGGGAGAACAACTCCATTTGGCTCACTAACTTCACACACCATCAGGCTTCCAAGCAGCTCTCAAGGAAACTCAGGTTTCACACTCTATGCTTAGTGCCCTTTGTATGGCTAGGACTGAAATGAACCTGGTAGAGCATCCCACACAAACGAATGCTCCACATGCGGGTTTCACATGCCACCAACTCCACATTCACAGGCAACTTCAGCGCCACAGCCGTTTTCAGATAGCCCTCAATGTAAAGGCTCTAGACGCAAATATTGGTGTGAGAGCTAATTCAATCAAGGAAACACTGCATGTTGGTGAAGGGCATATTGAAGAAGGATCAGCCGAGTGGTTCTTGTGGGAGAACAACTCCATTTGGCTCACTAACTTCACACACCATCAGGCTTCCAAGCAGCTCTCAAGGAACCTCAGTTTTCCCACTCTATGTTTAGTGCCCTTTGAGTGCATTATCTAGGAATGAACCTGGTAGAGCATCCCACACAAACGAATGCTCCACATGCGGGTTTCACATGCCACCAACTCCACATTCACAGGCAACTTCAGCGCCACAGCCGTTTTCAGATAGCCCTCAATGCAAAGGCTCTAGACGCAAATATTGGTGTGAGAGCTAATTCAATCAAGGAAACACTGCATGTTGGTGAAGGGCATATTGAAGAAGGATCAGCCGAGTGGTTCTTGTGGGAGAACAACTCCATTTGGCTCACTAACTTCACACACCATCAGGCTTCCAAGCAGCTCTCAAGGAAACAGTTTTCACACTCTATGCTTAGTGCCCTTTGAGTGCATTATCTAGGAATGAACCTGGTAGAGCATCCCACACAAACGAATGCTCCACATGCGGGTTTCACATGCCACCAACTCCACATTCACAGGCAACTTCAGCGCCACAGCCGTTTTCAGATAGCCCTCAATGCAAAGGCTCTAGACGCAAAGATTGGTGTGAGAGCTAATTCAATCAAGGAAACACTGCATGTTGGTGAAGGGCATATTGCAGAAGGATCAGCCGAGTGGTTCTTGTGGGAGAACAACTCCATTTGGCTCACTAACTTCACACACCATCAGGCTTCCAAGCAGCTCTCAAGGAAACTCAGTTTTCACACTCTATGTTTAGTGCCCTTTGAGTGCATTATCTAGGAATGAACCTGGTAGAGCATCCAAACACAAACGAATGCTCCACATGCGGTTTTCACATGCCACCAACTCCACATTCACAGGCAACTTCAGCGCCACAGCCGTTTTCAGATAGCCCTCAATGCAAAGGCTCTAGACGCAAATATTGGTGTGAGAGCTAATTCAATCAAAGAAACACTGCATCTTGCTGAAGGGCATATTGAAGAAGGATCAGCCGAGTGGTTCTTGTGGGAGAACAACTCCATTTGGCTCACTAACTTCACACACCATCAGGCTTCCAAGCAGCTCTCAAGAAAACTCAGTTTTCACACTCTATGCTTAGTGCCCTTTGAGTGCATTATCTAGGAATGAACCTGGTAGAGCATCCCACACAAACGAATGCTCCACATGCGGGTTTCACATGCCACCAACTCCACATTCACAGGCAACTTCAGCGCCACAGCCGTTTTCAAATAGCCCTCAATGCAAAGGCTCTAGACACAAATATTGGTGTGAGAGCTAATTCAATCAAGGAAACACTGCATGTTGGTGAAGGGCATATTGAAGAAGGATCAGCCGAGTGGTTCTTGTGGGAGAACAACTCCATTTGGCTCACTAACTTCACACACCATCAGGCTTCCAAGCAGCTCTCAAGGAAACTCAGTTTTCACATTCTATGCTTAGTGCCCTTTGAGTGCATTATCTAGGAATGAACCTGGTAGAGCATCCCACACAAACGAATGCTCCACATGCGGGTTTCACATGCCACCAACTCCACATTCACAGGCAACTTCAGCGCCACAGCCGTTTTCAGATAGCCCTCAGTGCAAAGGCTCTAGACGCAAATATTGGTGTGAGAGCTAATTCAATCAAGGAAACACTGCATGTTGGTGAAGGGCATATTGAAGAAGGATCAGCCAAGTGGTTCTTGTGGGAGAACAACTCCATTTGGCTCACTAACTTCACACACCATCAGGCTTCCAAGCAGCTCTCAAGGAAACTCAGTTTTCACACTCTATGTTTAGTGCCCTTTGAGTGCATTATCTAGGAATGAACCTGGTAGAGCATCCCACACAAACGAATGCTCCACATGCGGGTTTCACATGCCACCAACTCCACATTCACAGGCAACTTCAGCGCCACAGTCGTTTTCAGATAGCCCTCAATGCAAAGGCTCTAGACGCAAATATTGGTGTGAGAGCTAATTCAATCAAGGAAACACTGCATGTTGGTGAAGGGCATATTGAAGAAGGATCAGCCGAGTGGTTCTTGTGGGAGAACAACTCCATTTGGCTCACTAACTTCACACACCATCAGGCTTCCAAGCAGCTCTCAAGGAAACTCAGTTTTCACACTCTATGCTTAGTGCCCTTTGAGTGCATTATCTAGGAATGAACCTGGTAGAGCATCCCACACAAACGAATGCTCCACATGCGGGTTTCACATGCCACCAACTCCACATTCACAGGCAACTTCAGCGCCACAGCCGTTTTCAGATAGCCCTCAATGCAAAGGCTCTAGACGCAAATATTGGTGTGAGAGCTAATTCAATCAAGGAAACACTGCATGTTGGTGAAGGGCATATTGAAGAAGGATTAGCCGAGTGGTTCTTGTGGGAGAACAACTCCATTTGGCTCACTAACGTCACACACCATCAGGCTTCCAAGCAGCTCTCAAGGAAACTCAGTTTTCACACTCTATGCTTAGTGCTCTATGTGTGCCTAGGACTGAAATGAAGCTTGGTCAGCATCCCACAAAAACGAATGCTCCACATGCGGGTTTCACATGCCACCAACTCCACATTCTCAGGCAACTTCAGCGCCACAGCCGTTTTCAGATAGCCCTCAATGCAAAGGCTCTAGACGCAAATATTGGTGTGAGAGCTAATTCAATCAAGGAAACACTGCATGTTGGTGAAGGGCATATTGAAGAAGGATCAGCCGAGTGGTTCTTGTGGGAGAACAACTCCATTTGGCTCACTAACGTCACACACCATCAGGCTTCCAAGCAGCTCTCAAGGAAACTCAGTTTTCACACTCTATGCTTAGTGCTCTATGTGTGCCTAGGACTGAAATGAAGCTTGGTCAGCATCCCACACAAACGAATGCTCCACATGCGGGTTTCACATGCCACCAACTCCACATTCTCAGGCAACTTCAGCGCCACAGCCGTTTTCAGATAGCCCTCAATGCAAAGGCTCTAGACGCAAATATTGGTGTGAGAGCTAATTCAATCAAGGAAACACTGCATGTTGGTGAAGGGCATATTGAAGAAGGATCAGCCGAGTGGTTCTTGTGGGAGAACAACTCCATTTGGCTCACTAACTTCACACACCATCAGGCTTCCAAGCAGCTCTCAAGGAAACTCAATTTTCACATTCTATGCTTAGTGCCCTTTGAGTGCATTATCTAGGAATGAACCTGGTAGAGCATCCCACACAAACGAATGCTCCACATGCGGGTTTCACATGCCACCAACTCCACATTCACAGGCAACTTCAGCGCCACAGAGCCGTTTTCAGATAGCCCTTCAATGCAAAGGCTCTAGACGCAAATATTGGTGTGAGAGCTAATTCAATCAAGGAAACACTGCATGTTGGTGAAGGGCATATTGAAGAAGGATCAGCCGAGTGGTTCTTGTGGGAGAACAACTCCATTTGGCTCACTAACTTCACACACCATCAGGCTTCCAAGCAGCTCTCAAGAAAACTCAGTTTTCACACTCTATGCTTAGTGCCCTTTGTATGGCTAGGACTGAAATGAACCTGGTAGAGCATCCCACACAAACGAATGCTCCACATGCGGGTTTCACATGCCACCAACTCCACATTCACAGGCAACTTCAGCGCCACAGCCGTTTTCAGATAGCCCTCAATGTAAAGGCTCTAGACGCAAATATTGATGTGAGAGCTAATTCAATCAAGGAAACACTGCATGTTGGTGAAGGGCATATTGAAGAAGGATCAGCCGAGTGGTTCTTGTGGGAGAACAACTCCATTTGGCTCACTAACTTCACACACCATCAGGCTTCCAAGCAGCTCTCAAGGAAACTCAGTTTTCACACTCTGTGCTTAGTGCCCTTTGAGTGCATTATCTAGGAATGAACCTGGTAGAGCATCCACACAAACGAATGCTCCACATGCGGGTTTCACATGCCACCAACTCCACATTCACAGGCAACTTCAGCGCCACAGCCGTTTTCAGATAGCCCTCAATGCAAAGGCTCTAGACGCAAATATTGGTGTGAGAGCTAATTCAATCAAAGAAACACTGCATCTTGCTGAAGGGCATATTGAAGAAGGATCAGCCGAGTGGTTCTTGTGGGAGAACAACTCCATTTGGCTCACTAACTTCACACACCATCAGGCTTCCAAGCAGCTCTCAAGAAAACTCAGTTTTCACACTCTATGCTTAGTGCCCTTTGAGTGCATTATCTAGGAATGAACCTGGTAGAGCATCCCACACAAACGAATGCTCCACATGCGGGTTTCACATGCCACCAACTCCACATTCACAGGCAACTTCAGCGCCACAGCCGTTTTCAAATAGCCCTCAATGCAAAGGCTCTAGACACAAATATTGGTGTGAGAGCTAATTCAATCAAGGAAACACTGCATGTTGGTGAAGGGCATATTGAAGAAGGATCAGCCGAGTGGTTCTTGTGGGAGAACAACTCCATTTGGCTCACTAACTTCACACACCATCAGGCTTCCAAGCAGCTCTCAAGGAAACTCAGTTTTCACATTCTATGCTTAGTGCCCTTTGAGTGCATTATCTAGGAATGAACCTGGTAGAGCATCCACACAAACGAATGCTCCACATGCGGGTTTCACATGCCACCAACTCCACATTCACAGGCAACTTCAGCGCCACAGCCGTTTTCAGATAGCCCTCAGTGCAAAGGCTCTAGACGCAAATATTGGTGTGAGAGCTAATTCAATCAAGGAAACACTGCATGTTGGTGAAGGGCATATTGAAGAAGGATCAGCCAAGTGGTTCTTGTGGGAGAACAACTCCATTTGGCTCACTAACTTCACACACCATCAGGCTTCCAAGCAGCTCTCAAGGAAACTCAGTTTTCACACTCTATGTTTAGTGCCCTTTGAGTGCATTATCTAGGAATGAACCTGGTAGAGCATCACACACAAACGAATGCTCCACATGCGGGTTTCACATGCCACCAACTCCACATTCACAGGCAACTTCAGCGCCACAGTCGTTTTCAGATAGCCCTCAATGCAAAGGCTCTAGACGCAAATATTGGTGTGAGAGCTAATTCAATCAAGGAAACACTGCATGTTGGTGAAGGGCATATTGAAGAAGGATCAGTCGAGTGGTTCTTGTGGGAGAACAACTCCATTTGGCTCACTAACTTCACACACCATCAGGCTTCCAAGCAGCTCTCAAGAAAACTCAGGTTTCACACTCTATGCTTAGTGCCCTTTGTATGGCTAGGACTGAAATGAACCTGGTAGAGCATCCCACACAAACGAATGCTCCACATGCGGGTTTCACATGCCACCAACTCCACATTCACAGGCAACTTCAGCGCCACAGCCGTTTTCAGATAGCCCTCAATGCAAAGGCTCTAGACGCAAATATTGGTGTGAGAGCTAATTCAATCAAGGAAACACTGCATGTTGGTGAAGGGCATATTGAAGAAGGATCAGCCGAGTGGTTCTTGTGGGAGAACAACTCCATTTGGCTCACTAACGTCACACACCATCAGGCTTCCAACAGCTCTCAAGGAAACTCAGTTTTCACACTCTATGCTTAGTGCTCTATGTGTGCCTAGGACTGAAATGAAGCTTTGTCAGCATCCCACAAAAACGAATGCTCCACATGCGGGTTTCACATGCCACCAACTCCACATTCTCAGGCAACTTCAGCGCCACAGCCGTTTTCAGATAGCCCTCAATGCAAAGGCTCTAGACGCAAATATATTGGTGTGAGAGCTAATTCAATCAAGGAAACACTGCATGTTGGTGAAGGGCATATTGAAGAAGGATCAGCCGAGTGGTTCTTGTGGGAGAACAACTCCATTTGGCTCACTAACGTCACACACCATCAGGCTTCCAAGCAGCTCTCAAGGAAACTCAGTTTTCACACTCTATGCTTAGTGCCCTTTGAGTGCATTATCTAGGAATGAACCTGGTAGAGCATCCCACACAAACGAATGCTCCACATGCGGGTTTCACATGCCACCAACTCCACATTCACAGGCAACTTCAGCGCCACAGCCGTTTTCAGATAGCCCTCAATGCAAAGGCTCTAGACACAAATATTGGTGTGAGAGCTAATTCAATCAAGGAAACACTGCATGTTGGTGAAGGGCATATTGAAGAAGGATCAGCCGAGTGGTTCTTGTGGGAGAACAACTCCATTTGGCTCACTAACTTCACACACCATCAGGCTTCCAAGCAGCTCTCAAGGAAACTCAGGTTTCACACTCTATGCTTAGTGCCCTTTGAGTGCATTATCTAGGAATGAACCTGGTAGAGCATCCCACACA
>NW_026700464.1:0-44037 GCF_030435755.1 Ochotona princeps | reverse complement strand
GATGCTCTACCAGGTTCATTCCTAGATAATGCACTCAAAGGGCACTAAGCATAGAGTGTGAAAACTGAGTTTCCTTGAGAGCTGCTTGGAAGCCTGATGGTGTGTGAAGTTAGTGAGCCAAATGGAGTTGTTCTCCCACAAGAACCACTCGGCTGATCCTTCTTCAATATGCCCTTTCACCAACATGCAGTGTTTCCTTGATTGAATTAGCTCTCACACCAATATTTGCGTCTAGAGCCTTTGCATTGAGGGCTATCTGCAAACGGCTGGTGGCGCTGAAGGTTGCCTGTGAATGTGGAGTTGGTGGCATGTGAAACCCGCATGTGGAGCATTCGTTTGTGTGGGGATGCTCTACGTTCATTCCTAGATAATGCACTCAAAGGGGCAACTAAGCATAGAGTGTGAAAACTGAGTTTCCTTGAGAGCTGCTTGGAAGCCTGATGGTGTGTGAAGTTAGTGAGCCAAATGGAGTTGTTCTCCCACAAGAACCACTCGGCTGATCCTTCTTCAATATGCCCTTCACCAACATGCAGTGTTTCCTTGATTGAATTAGCTCTCACACCAATATTTGCGTCTAGAGCCTTTGCATTGAGGGCTATCTGAAAACGGCTGTGGCGCTGAAGTTGCCTGTGAATGTGGAGTTGGTGGCATGTGAAACCCCGCATGTGGAGCATTCGTTTGTGTGGGATGCTGACCAAGGCTTCATTGCTAGATAAGGCACACAAAGGGCACTAAGCATAGAGTGTGAAAACTGAGTTTCCTTGAGAGCTGCTTGGAAGCCTGATGGTGTGTGAAGTTAGTGAGCCAAATGGAGTTGTTCTCCCACAAGAACCACTCGGCTGATCCTTCTTCAATATGCACTTCACCAACATGCAGTGTTTCCTTGATTGAATTAGCTCTCACACCAATATTTGCGTCTAGAGCCTTTGCATTGAGGGCTATCTGAAAACGGCTGTGGCGCTGAAGTTGCCTGTGAATGTGGAGTTGGTGGCATGTGAAACCCGCATGTGGAGCATTCGTTTGTGTGGGATGCTCTAGCCAGGTTCATTGCCTAGATAATGCACTCAAAGGGCACTAAGCATAGAGTGTGAAAACTGAGTTTCCTTGAGAGCTGCTTGGAAGCCTGATGGTGTGTGAAGTTAGTGAGCCAAATGGAGTTGTTCTCCCACAAGAACCACTCGGCTGATCCTTCTTCAATATGCCCTTCACCAACATGCAGTGTTTCCTTGATTGAATTAGCTCTCACACCAATATTTGCGTCTAGAGCCTTTGCATTGAGGGCTATCTGAAAACGGCTGTGGCGCTGAAGTTGCCTGTGAATGTGGAGTTGGTGGCATGTGAAACCCGCATGTGGAGCATTCGTTTGTGTGGGATGCTCTACCAGGTTCATTCCTAGATAATGCACTCAAAGGGCACTAAGCATAGAGTGTGAAAACTGAGTTTCCTTGAGAGCTGCTTGGAAGCCTGATGGTGTGTGAAGTTAGTGAGCCAAATGGAGTTGTTCTCCCACAAGAACCACTCGGCTGATCCTTCTTCAATATGCCCTTCACCAACATGCAGTGTTTCCTTGATTGAATTAGCTCTCACACCAATATTTGCGTCCTAGAGCCTTTGCATTGAGGGCTATCTGAAAACGGCTGTGGCGCTGAAGTTGCCTTGTGAATGTGGAGTTGGTGGCATGTGAAACCCGCATGTGGAGCATTCGTTTGTGTGGGATGCTCTACCAGGTTCATTCCTAGATAATGCACTCAAAGGGCACTAAGGCATAGAGTGTGAAGACTGAGTTTCCTTGAGAGCTGCTTGGAAGCCTGATGGTGTGTGAAGTTAGTGAGCCAAATGGAGTTGTTCTCCCACAAGAACCACTCGGCTGATCCTTCTTCAATATGCCCTTCACCAACATGCAGTGTTTCCTTGATTGAATTAGCTCTCACACCAATATTTGCGTCTAGAGCCTTTGCATTGAGGGCTATCTGAAAACGGCTGTGGCGCTGAAGTTGCCTGTGAATGTGGAGTTGGTGGCATGTGAAACCCGCATGTGGAGCATTCGTTTGTGTGGGATGCTCTTGCCAGGTTCATTCCTAGATAATGCACTCAAAGGGCACTAAGCATAGAGTGTGAAAACTGAGTTTCCTTGAGAGCTGCTTGGAAGCCTGATGGTGTGTGAAGTTAGTGAGCCAAATGGAGTTGTTCTCCCACAAGAACCACTCGGCTGATCCTTCTTCAATATGCCCTTCACCAACATGCAGTGTTTCCTTGATTGAATTAGCTCTCACACCAATATTTGCGTCTAGAGCCTTTGCATTGAGGGCTATCTGAAAACGGCTGTGGCGCTGAAGTTGCCTGTGAATGTGGGAGTTGGTGGCATGTGAAACCCGCATGTGGAGCATTCATTTGTGTGGGATGCTCTACCAGGTTCATTCCTAGATAATGCACTCAAAGGGCACTAAGCATAGAGTGTGAAAACTGAGTTTCCTTGAGAGCTGCTTGGAAGCCTGATGGTGTGTGAAGTTAGTGAGCCAAATGGAGTTGTTCTCCCACAAGAACCACTCGGCTGATCCTTCTTCAATATGCCCTTCACCAACATGCAGTGTTTCCTTGATTGAATTAGCTCTCACACCAATATTTGCGTCTAGAGCCTTTGCATTGAGGGCTATCTGAAAACGGCTGTGGCGCTGAAGTTGCCTGTGAATGTGGACGTTGGTGGCATGTGAAACCCGCATGTGGAGCATTCGTTTGTGTGGGATGCTCTACCAGGTTCATTTCTAGATAATGCACTCAAAGGGCACTAAGCATAGAGTGTGAAGACTGAGTTTCCTTGAGAGCTGCTTGGAAGCCTGATGGTGTGTGAAGTTAGTGAGCCAAATGGAGTTGTTCTCCCACAAGAACTACTCGGCTGATCCTTCTTCAATATGCCTTCACCAACATGCAGTGTTTCCTTGATTGAATTAGCTCTCACACCAATATTTGCGTCTAGAGCCTTTGCATTGAGGGCTATCTGAAAACGGCTGTGGCGCTGAAGTTGCCTGTGAATGTGGAGTTGGTGGCATGTGAAACCCGCATGTGGAGCATTCGTTTGTGTGGCATGCAGACCAAGCTTCATTCCTAGTCAAGGCACACAAAGGGCACTAAGCATAGAGTGTGAAAACTGAGTTTCCTTGAGAGCTGCTTGGAAGCCTGATGGTGTGTGAAGTTAGTGAGCCAAATGGAGTTGTTCTCCCACAAGAACCAGTCGGCTGATCCTTCTTCAATATGCCCTTCACCAACATGCAGTGTTTCCTTGATTGAATTAGCTCTCACACCAATATTTGCGTCTAGAGCCTTTGCATTGAGGGCTATCTGAAAACGGCTGTGGTGCTGAAGTTGCCTGTGAATGTGGAGTTGGTGGCATGTGAAACCCGCATGTGAAGCATTCGTTTGTGTGAGATGCTCTACCAGGTTCATTCCTAGATAATGCACTCAAAGGGCACTAAGCATAGAGTGTGAAAACTGAGTTTCCTTGAGAGCTGCTTGGAAGCCTGATGGTGTGTGAAGTTAGTGAGCCAAATGGAGTTGTTCTCCCACAAGAACCACTCGGCTGATCCTTCTTCAATATGCCCTTGACCAACATGCAGTGTTTCCTTGATTGAATTAGCTCTCACACCAATATTTGCGTCTAGAGCCTTTGCATTGAGGGCTATCTGAAAACGGCTGTGGCGCTGAAGTTGCCTGTGAATGTGGAGTTGGTGGCATGTGAAACCCGCATGTGTGAGCATTCGTTTGTGTGGGATGCTGATCAAGCTTCATTTCAGTCCTAGGCACACAAAGGGCACTAAGCATAGAGTGTGAAAACTGAGTTTCCTTGAGAGCTGCTTGGAAGCCTGATGGTGTGTGAAGTTAGTGAGCCAAATGGAGTTGTTCTCCCACAAGAACCACTCGGCTGATCCTTCTTCAATATGCCCTTCACCAACATGCAGTGTTTCCTTGATTGAATTAGCTCTCACACCAATATTTGCGTCTAGAGCCTTTGCATTGAGGGCTATCTGAAAACGGCTGTGGCGCTGAAGTTGCCTGTGAATGTGGAGTTGGTGGCATGTGAAACCCGCATGTGGAGCATTCGTTTGTGTGGGATGCTCTACCCAGGTTCATTCCTAGATAATTGCACTCTCAAAGGGCACTAAGCATAGAGTGTGAAAACTGAGTTTCCTTGAGAGCTGCTTGGAAGCCTGATGGTGTCTGAAGTTAGTGAGCCAAATGGAGTTGTTCTCCCACAAGAACCACTCGGCTGATCCTTCTTCAATATGCCCTTCACCAACATGCAGTGTTTCCTTGATTGAATTAGCTCTCACACCAATATTTGCGTCTAGAGCCTTTTGCATTGAGGGCTATCTGAAAACGGCTGTGGCGCTGAAGTTGCCTGTGAATGTGGAGTTGGTGGCATGTGAACCCCGCATGTGGAGCATTCGTTTGTGTGGGATGCTGACCAAGCTTCATTCAGTCCTGCCACACAAAGAGCACTAAGCATAGAGTGTGAAAACTGAGTTTCCTTGAGAGCTGCTTGGAAGCCTGATGGTGTGTGAAGTTAGTCAGCCAAATGGAGTTGTTCTCCCACAAGAACCACTCGGCTGATCCTTCTTCAATATGCCCTTCACCAATCATGCAGTGTTTCCTTGATTGAATTAGCTCTCACACCAATATTTGCGTCTAGAGCCTTTGCATTGTGGGCTATCTGAAAACGGCTGTGGCGCTGAAGTTGCCTGTGAATGTGGAGTTGGTGGCATGTGAAACCCGCATGTGGAACATTCGTTTGTGTGGGATGCTCTACCAGGTTCATTCCTAGATAATGCACTCAAAGGGCACTAAGCATAGAGTGTGAAAACTGAGTTTCCTTGAGAGCTGCTTGGAAGCCTGATGGTGTGTGAAGTTAGTGAGCCAAATGGAGTTGTTCTCCCACAAGAACCACTCGGCTGATCCTTCTTCAATATGCCCTTCACCAACATGCAGTGTTTCCTTGATTGAATTAGCTCTCACACCAATATTTGCGTCTAGAGCCTTTGCCATTGAGGGCTATCTGAAAACGGCTGTGGCGCTGAAGTTGCCTGTGAATGTGGAGTTGGTGGCATGTGAAACCCGCATGTGAAGCATTCGTTTGTGTGAGATGCTCTACCAGGTTCATTCCTAGATAATGCACTCAAAGGGCACTAAGCATAGAGTGTGAAAACTGAGTTTCCTTGAGAGCTGCTTGGAAGCCTGATGGTGTGTGAAGTTAGTGAGCCAATGGAGTTGTTCTCCCACAAGAACCACTCGGCTGATCCTTCTTCAATATGCCCTTGACCAACATGCAGTGTTTCCTTGATTGAATTAGCTCTCACACCAATATTTGCGTCTAGAGCCTTTGCATTGAGGGCTATCTGAAAACGGCTGTGGCGCTGAAGTTGCCTGTGAATGTGGAGTTGGTGGCATGTGAAACCCGCATGTGGAGCATTCGTTTGTGTGGGATGCTCTACCAGGTTCATTCCTAGATAATGCACTCAAAGGGCACTAAGCATAGAGTGTGAAAACTGAGTTTCCTTGAGAGCTGCTTGAAGCCTGATGGTGTGTGAAGTTAGTAAGCCAAATGGAGTTGTTCTCCCACAAGAACCACTCGGCTGATCCTTCTTCAATATGCCCTTCACCAACATGCAGTGTTTCCTTGATTGAATTAGCTCTCACACCAATATTTGCGTCTAGAGCCTTTGCATTGAGGGCTATCTGAAAACGGCTGTGGCGCTGAAGTTGCCTGTGAATGTGGAGTTGGGTGGCATGTGAAACCCGCATGTGAAGCATTGGTTTGTGTGGGATGCTCTGCCAGGTTCATTCCTAGATAATGCACTCAAAGGGCACTAAGCATAGAGTGTGAAACCTGAGTTTCCTTGAGAGCTGCTTGGAAGCCCTGATGGTGTGTGAAGTTAGTTGAGCCAAATGGAGTTGTTCTCCCCACAAGAACCAGTCGGCTGATCCTTCTTCAATATGCCCTTCACCAACATGCAGTGTTTCCTTGATTGAATTAGCTCTCACACCAATATTTGCTTCTAGACCCTTTGCATTGAGGGCTATCTGAAAACGACTGTGGCGCTGAAGTTGCCTGTGAATGTGGAGTTGGTGGCCATGTGAAACCCGCATGTGGAGCATTCGTTTGTGTGGGATGCTCTACCAGGTTCATTCCTAGATAATGCACTCAAAGGGCACTAAGCATAGAGTGTGAAAACTGAGTTTCCTTGAGAGCTGCTTGGAAGCCTGATGGTGTGTGAAGTTAGTGAGCCAAATGGAGTTGTTCTCCCACAAGAACCACTCGGCTGATCCTTCTTCAATATGCCCTTCACCAACATGCAGTGTTTCCTTGATTGAATTAGCTCTCACACCAATATTTGCGTCTAGAGCCTTTGCATTGAGGGCTATCTGAAAACGGCTGTGGCGCTGAAGTTGCCTGTGAATGTGGAGTTGGTGGCATGTGAAACCCGCATGTGGAGCATTCGTTTGTGTGGGATGCTCTACCAGGTTCATTCCTAGATAATGCACTCAAAGGGCACTAAGCATAGAGTGTGAAGACTGAGTTTCCTTGAGAGCTGCTTGGAAGCCTGATGGTGTGTGAAGTTAGTGAGCCAAATGGAGTTGTTCTCCCACAAGAACTACTCGGCTGATCCTTCTTCAATATGCCCTTCACCAACATGCAGTGTTTCCTTGATTGAATTAGCTCTCACACCAATATTTGCGTCTAGAGCCTTTGCATTGAGGGCTATCTGAAAAACGGCTGTGGCGCTGAAGTTGCCTGTGAATGTGGAGTTGGTGGCATGTGAAACCCGCATGTGGAGCATTCGTTGTGTGGGATGGTGACCAAGCTTCATTTCAGTCCTAGGCACACAAAGGGCACTAAGCATAGAGTGTGAAAACTGAGTTTCCTTGAGAGCTGCTTGGAAGGCCTGATGGTGTGTGAAGTTAGTGAGCCAAATGGAGTTGTTCTCCCACAAGAACCACTCGGCTGATCCTTCTTCAATATGCCCTTCACCAACATGCAGTGTTTCCTTGATTGAATTAGCTCTCACACCAATATTTGCGTCTAGAGCCTTTGCATTGAGGGCTATCTGAAAACGGCTGTGGTGCTGAAGTTGCCTGTGAATGTGGAGTTGTGTGGCATGTGAAACCCGCATGTGAAGCATTCGTTTGTGTGAGATGCTCTACCAGGTTCATTCCTAGATAATGCACTCAAAGGGCACTAAGCATAGAGTGTGAAAACTGAGTTTCCTTGAGAGCTGCTTGGAAGCCTGATGGTGTGTGAAGTTAGTGAGCCAAATGGAGTTGTTCTCCCACAAGAACCACTCGGCTGATCCTTCTTCAATATGCCCTTGACCAACATGCAGTGTTTCCTTGATTGAATTAGCTCTCACACCAATATTTGCGTCTAGAGCCTTTGCATTGAGGGCTATCTGAAAACGGCTGTGGCGCTGAAGTTGCCTGTGAATGTGGAGTTGGTGGCATGTGAAACCCGCATGTGGAGCATTCGTTTGTGTGGGATGCTCTACCAGGTTCATTCCTAGATAATGCACTCAAAGGGCACTAAGCATAGAGTGTGAAGACTGAGTTTCCTTGAGAGCTGCTTGGAAGCCTGATGCTGTGTGAAGTTAGTGAGCCAAATGGAGTTGTTCTCCCACAAGAACTACTCGGCTGATCCTTCTTCAATATGCCCTTCACCAACATGCAGTGTTTCCTTGATTGAATTAGCTCTCACACCAATATTTGCGTCTAGAGCCTTTGCATTGAGGGCTATCTGAAAACGGCTTGTGGCGCTGAAGTTGCCTGTGAATGTGGAGTTGGTGGCATGTGAAACCCGCATGTGGAGCATTCGTTTGTGTGGGATGGTGACCAAGCTTCATTTCAGTCCTAGGCACACAAAGGGCACTAAGCATAGAGTGTGAAAACTGAGTTTCCTTGAGAGCTGCTTGGAAGCCTGATGGTGTGTGAAGTTAGTGAGCCAAATGGAGTTGTTCTCCCACAAGAACCACTCGGCTGATCCTTCTTCAATATGCCCTTCACCAACATGCAGTGTTTCCTTGATTGAATTAGCTCTCACACCAATATTTGCGTCTAGAGCCTTTGCATTGAGGGCTATCTGAAAACGGCTGTGGTGCTGAAGTTGCCTGTGAATGTGGAGTTGGTGGCATGTGAAACCCGCATGTGAAGGCATTCGTTTGTGTGAGATGCTCTACCAGGTTCATTCCTAGATAATGCACTCAAAGGGCACTAAGCATAGAGTGTGAAAACTGAGTTTCCTTGAGAGCTGCTTGGAAGCCTGATGGTGTGTGAAGTTAGTGAGCCAAATGGAGTTGTTCTCCCACAAGAACCACTCGGCTGATCCTTCTTCAATATGCCCTTCACCAACATGCAGTGTTTCCTTGATTGAATTAGCTCTCACACCAATATTTGCGTCTAGAGCCTTTGCATTGAGGGCTATCTGAAAACGGCTGTGGTGCTGAAGTTGCCTGTGAATGTGGAGTTGGTGGCATGTGAAACCCGCATGTGAAGCATTCGTTTGTGTGAGATGCTCTACCAGGTTCATTCCTAGATAATGCACTCAAAGGGCACTAAGCATAGAGTGTGAAAACTGAGTTTCCTTGAGAGCTGCTTGGAAGCCTGATGGTGTGTGAAGTTAGTGAGCCAAATGGAGTTGTTCTCCCACAAGAACCACTCGGCTGATCCTTCTTCAATATGCCCTTCACCAACATGCAGTGTTTTCTTGATTGAATTAGCTCTCACACCAATATTTGCGTCTAGAGCCTTTGCATTGAGGGCTATCTGAAAACGGCTGTGGTGCTGAAGTTGCCTGTGAATGTGGAGTTGGTGGCATGTGAAACCCGCATGTGAAGCATTCGTTTGTGTGAGATGCTCTACCAGGTTCATTGCTAGATAATGCACTCAAAGGGCACTAAGCATAGAGTGTGAAAACTGAGTTTCCTTGAGAGCTGCTTGGAAGCCTGATGGTGTGTGAAGTTAGTGAGCCAAATGGAGTTGTTCTCCCACAAGAACCACTCGGCTGATCCTTCTTCAATATGCCCTTCACCAACATGCAGTGTTTCCTTGATTGAATTAGCTCTCACACCAATATTTGCTTCTAGACCCTTTGCATTGAGGGCTATCTGAAAACGACTGTGGCGCTGAAGTTGCCTGTGAATGTGGAGTTGGTGGCATGTGAAACCCGCATGTGGAGCATTCGTTTGTGTGGGATGCTCTACCAGGTTCATTCCTAGATAATGCACTCAAAGGGCACTAAGCATAGAGTGTGAAAACTGAGTTTCCTTGAGAGCTGCTTGGAAGCCTGATGGTGTGTGAAGTTAGTAAGCCAAATGGAGTTGTTCTCCCACAAGAACCACTCGGCTGATCCTTCTTCAATATGCCCTTCACCAACATGCAGTGTTTCCTTGATTGAATTAGCTCTCACACCAATATTTGCGTCTAGAGCCTTTGCATTGAGGGCTATCTGAAAACGGCTGTGGCGCTGAAGTTGCCTGTGAATGTGGAGTTGGTGGCATGTGAAACCCGCATGTGGAGCATTCGTTTGTGTGGGATGGTGACCAAGCTTCATTTCAGTCCTAGGCACACAAAGGGCACTAAGCATAGAGTGTGAAAACTGAGTTTCCTTGAGAGCTGCTTGGAAGCCTGATGGTGTGTGAAGTTAGTGAGCCAAATGGAGTTGTTCTCCCACAAGAACCACTCGGCTGATCCTTCTTCAATATGCCCTTCACCAACATGCAGTGTTTCCTTGATTGAATTAGCTCTCACACCAATATTTGCGTCTAGAGCCTTTGCATTGAGGGCTATCTGAAAACGGCTGTGGCGCTGAAGTTGCCTGTGAATGTGGAGTTGGTGGCATGTGAAACCCGCATGTGAAGCATTCGTTTGTGTGAGATGCTCTACCAGGTTCATTCCTAGATAATGCACTCAAAGGGCACTAAGCATAGAGTGTGAAAACTGAGTTTCCTTGAGAGCTGCTTGGAAGCCTGATGGTGTGTGAAGTTAGTGAGCCAAATGGAGTTGTTCTCCCACAAGAACCACTCGGCTGATCCTTCTTCAATATGCCCTTCACCAACATGCAGTGTTTCCTTGATTGAATTAGCTCTCACACCAATATTTGCGTCTAGAGCCTTTGCATTGAGGGCTATCTGAAAACGACTGTGGCGCTGAAGTTGCCTGTGAATGTGGAGTTGGTGGCATGTGAAACCCGCATGTGGAGCATTCGTTTGTGTGGGATGCTCTACCAGGTTCATTCCTAGATAATGCACTCAAAGGGCACTAAGCATAGAGTGTGAAGACTGAGTTTCCTTGAGAGCTGCTTGGAAGCCTGATGGTGTGTGAAGTTAGTGAGCCAAATGGAGTTGTTCTCCCACAAGAACTACTCGGCTGATCCTTCTTCAATATGCCCTTCACCAACATGCAGTGTTTCCTTGATTGAATTAGCTCTCACACCAATATTTGCGTCTAGAGCCTTTGCATTGAGGGCTATCTGAAAACGGCTGTGGCGCTGAAGTTGCCTGTGAATGTGGAGTTGGTGGCATGTGAAACCCGCATGTGGAGCATTCGTTTGTGTGGGATGGTGACCAAGCTTCATTTCAGTCCTAGGCACACAAAGGGCACTAAGCATAGAGTGTGAAAACTGAGTTTCCTTGAGAGCTGCTTGGAAGCCTGATGGTGTGTGAAGTTAGTGAGCCAAATGGAATTGTTCTCCCACAAGAACCACTCGGCTGATCCTTCTTCAATATGCCCTTCACCAACATGCAGTGTTTCCTTGATTGAATTAGCTCTCACACCAATATTTGCGTCTAGAGCCTTTGCATTGTGGGCTATCTGAAAACGGCTGTGGCGCTGAAGTTGCCTGTGAATGTGGAGTTGGTGGCATGTGAAACCCGCATGTGGAGCATTCGTTTGTGTGGGATGCTCTACCAGGTTCATTCCTAGATAATGCACTCAAAGGGCACTAAGCATAGAGTGTGAAAACTGAGTTTCCTTGAGAGCTGCTTGGAAGCCTGATGGTGTGTGAAGTTAGTGAGCCAAATGGAGTTGTTCTCCCACAAGAACCACTCGGCTGATCCTTCTTCAATATGCCCTTCACCAACATGCAGTGTTTCCTTGATTGAATTAGCTCTCACACCAATATTTGCGTCTAGAGCCTTTGCATTGAGGGCTATCTGAAAACGGCTGTGGCGCTGAAGTTGCCTGTGAATGTGGAGTTGGTGGCATGTGAAACCCGCATGTGGAGCATTCGTTTGTGTGGGATGCTGATCAAGCTTCATTTCAGTCCTAGGCACACAAAGGGCACTAAGCATAGAGTGTGAAAACTGAGTTTCCTTGAGAGCTGCTTGGAAGCCTGATGGTGTGTGAAGTTAGTGAGCCAAATGGAGTTGTTCTCCCACAAGAACCACTCGGCTGATCCTTCTTCAATATGCCCTTCACCAACATGCAGTGTTTCCTTGATTGAATTAGCTCTCACACCAATATTTGCGTCTAGAGCCTTTGCATTGAGGGCTATCTGAAAACGGCTGTGGCGCTGAAGTTGCCTGTGAATGTGGAGTTGGTGGCATGTGAAACCCGCATGTGAAGCATTCGTTTGTGTGAGATGCTCTACCAGGTTCATTCCTAGATAATGCACTCAAAGGGCACTAAGCATAGAGTGTGAAAACTGAGTTTCCTTGAGAGCTGCTTGGAAGCCTGATGGTGTGTGAAGTTAGTGAGCCAAATGGAGTTGTTCTCCCACAAGAACCACTCGGCTGATCCTTCTTCAATATGCCCTTCACCAACATGCAGTGTTTCCTTGATTGAATTAGCTCTCACACCAATATTTGCGTCTAGAGCCTTTGCATTGAGGGCTATCTGAAAACGACTGTGGCGCTGAAGTTGCCTGTGAATGTGGAGTTGGTGGCATGTGAAACCCGCATGTGGAGCATTCGTTTGTGTGGGATGCTCTACCAGGTTCATTCCTAGATAATGCACTCAAAGGGCACTAAGCATAGAGTGTGAAGACTGAGTTTCCTTGAGAGCTGCTTGGAAGCCTGATGGTGTGTGAAGTTAGTGAGCCAAATGGAGTTGTTCTCCCACAAGAACTACTCGGCTGATCCTTCTTCAATATGCCCTTCACCAACATGCAGTGTTTCCTTGATTGAATTAGCTCTCACACCAATATTTGCGTCTAGAGCCTTTGCATTGAGGGCTATCTGAAAACGGCTGTGGCGCTGAAGTTGCCTGTGAATGTGGAGTTGGTGGCATGTGAAACCCGCATGTGGAGCATTCGTTTGTGTGGGATGGTGACCAAGCTTCATTTCAGTCCTAGGCACACAAAGGGCACTAAGCATAGAGTGTGAAAACTGAGTTTCCTTGAGAGCTGCTTGGAAGCCTGATGGTGTGTGAAGTTAGTGAGCCAAATGGAATTGTTCTCCCACAAGAACCACTCGGCTGATCCTTCTTCAATATGCCCTTCACCAACATGCAGTGTTTCCTTGATTGAATTAGCTCTCACACCAATATTTGCGTCTAGAGCCTTTGCATTGTGGGCTATCTGAAAACGGCTGTGGCGCTGAAGTTGCCTGTGAATGTGGAGTTGGTGGCATGTGAAACCCGCATGTGGAGCATTCGTTTGTGTGGGATGCTCTACCAGGTTCATTCCTAGATAATGCACTCAAAGGGCACTAAGCATAGAGTGTGAAAACTGAGTTTCCTTGAGAGCTGCTTGGAAGCCTGATGGTGTGTGAAGTTAGTGAGCCAAATGGAGTTGTTCTCCCACAAGAACCACTCGGCTGATCCTTCTTCAATATGCCCTTGACCAACATGCAGTGTTTCCTTGATTGAATTAGCTCTCACACCAATATTTGCGTCTAGAGCCTTTGCATTGAGGGCTATCTGAAAACGGCTGTGGCGCTGAAGTTGCCTGTGAATGTGGAGTTGGTGGCATGTGAAACCCGCATGTGGAGCATTCGTTTGTGTGGGATGCTGATCAAGCTTCATTTCAGTCCTAGGCACACAAAGGGCACTAAGCATAGAGTGTGAAAACTGAGTTTCCTTGAGAGCTGCTTGGAAGCCTGATGGTGTGTGAAGTTAGTGAGCCAAATGGAGTTGTTCTCCCACAAGAACCACTCGGCTGATCCTTCTTCAATATGCCCTTCACCAACATGCAGTGTTTCCTTGATTGAATTAGCTCTCACACCAATATTTGCGTCTAGAGCCTTTGCATTGAGGGCTATCTGAAAACGGCTGTGGCGCTGAAGTTGCCTGTGAATGTGGAGTTGGTGGCATGTGAAACCCGCATGTGGAGCATTCGTTTGTGTGGGATGCTCTACCAGGTTCATTCCTAGATAATGCACTCAAAGGGCACTAAGCATAGAGTGTGAAAACTGAGTTTCCTTGAGAGCTGCTTGGAAGCCTGATGGTGTGTGAAGTTAGTGAGCCAAATGGAGTTGTTCTCCCACAAGAACCACTCGGCTGATCCTTCTTCAATATGCCCTTCACCAACATGCAGTGTTTCCTTGATTGAATTAGCTCTCACACCAATATTTGCGTCTAGAGCCTTTGCATTGAGGGCTATCTGAAAACGGCTGTGGCGCTGAAGTTGCCTGTGAATGTGGAGTTGGTGGCATGTGAAACCCGCATGTGGAGCATTCGTTTGTGTGGGATGCTCTACCAGGTTCATTCCTAGATAATGCACTCAAAGGGCACTAAGCATAGAGTGTGAAAACTGAGTTTCCTTGAGAGCTGCTTGGAAGCCTGATGGTGTGTGAAGTTAGTGAGCCAAATGGAGTTGTTCTCCCACAAGAACCACTCGGCTGATCCTTCTTCAATATGCCCTTCACCAACATGCAGTGTTTCCTTGATTGAATTAGCTCTCACACCAATATTTGCGTCTAGAGCCTTTGCATTGAGGGCTATCTGAAAACGGCTGTGGCGCTGAAGTTGCCTGTGAATGTGGAGTTGGTGGCATGTGAAACCCGCATGTGGAGCATTCGTTTGTGTGGGATGCTCTACCAGGTTCATTCCTAGATAATGCACTCAAAGGGCACTAAGCATAGAGTGTGAAGACTGAGTTTCCTTGAGAGCTGCTTGGAAGCCTGATGGTGTGTGAAGTTAGTGAGCCAAATGGAGTTGTTCTCCCACAAGAACCACTCGGCTGATCCTTCTTCAATATGCCCTTCACCAACATGCAGTGTTTCCTTGATTGAATTAGCTCTCACACCAATATTTGCGTCTAGAGCCTTTGCATTGAGGGCTATCTGAAAACGGCTGTGGCGCTGAAGTTGCCTGTGAATGTGGAGTTGGTGGCATGTGAAACCCGCATGTGGAGCATTCGTTTGTGTGGGATGCTCTACCAGGTTCATTCCTAGATAATGCACTCAAAGGGCACTAAGCATAGAGTGTGAAAACTGAGTTTCCTTGAGAGCTGCTTGGAAGCCTGATGGTGTGTGAAGTTAGTGAGCCAAATGGAGTTGTTCTCCCACAAGAACCACTCGGCTGATCCTTCTTCAATATGCCCTTCACCAACATGCAGTGTTTCCTTGATTGAATTAGCTCTCACACCAATATTTGCGTCTAGAGCCTTTGCATTGAGGGCTATCTGAAAACGGCTGTGGCGCTGAAGTTGCCTGTGAATGTGGAGTTGGTGGCATGTGAAACCCGCATGTGGAGCATTCGTTTGTGTGGGATGCTCTACCAGGTTCATTCCTAGATAATGCACTCAAAGGGCACTAAGCATAGAGTGTGAAGACTGAGTTTCCTTGAGAGCTGCTTGGAAGCCTGATGGTGTGTGAAGTTAGTGAGCCAAATGGAGTTGTTCTCCCACAAGAACTACTCGGCTGATGCTTCTTCAATATGCCCTTCACCAACATGCAGTGTTTCCTTGATTGAATTAGCTCTCACACCAATATTTGCGTCTAGAGCCTTTGCATTGAGGGCTATCTGAAAACGGCTGTGGCGCTGAAGTTGCCTGTGAATGTGGAGTTGGTGGCATGTGAAACCCGCATGTGGAGCATTCGTTTGTGTGGGATGCTGATCAAGCTTCATTTCAGTCCAAGGCACACAAAGGGCACTAAGCATAGAGTGTGAAAACTGAGTTTCCTTGAGAGCTGCTTGGAAGCCTGATGGTGTGTGAAGTTAGTGAGCCAAATGGAGTTGTTCTCCCACAAGAACCACTCGGCTGATCCTTCTTCAATATGCCCTTCACCAACATGCAGTGTTTCCTTGATTGAATTAGCTCTCACACCAATATTTGCGTCTAGAGCCTTTGCATTGAGGGCTCTCTGAAAACGGCTGTGGCGCTGAAGTTGCCTGTGAATGTGGAGTTGGTGGCATGTGAAACCCGCATGTGGAGCATTCGTTTGTGTGGGATGCTCTACCAGGTTCATTCCTAGATAATGCACTCAAAGGGCACTAAGCATAGAGTGTGAAAACTGAGTTTCCTTGAGAGCTGCTTGGAAGCCTGATGGTGTGTGAAGTTAGTGAGCCAAATGGAGTTGTTCTCCCACAAGAACCACTCGGCTGATCCTTCTTCAATATGCCCTTCACCAACATGCAGTGTTTCCTTGATTGAATTAGCTCTCACACCAATATTTGCGTCTAGAGCCTTTGCATTGAGGGCTATCTGAAAACGGCTGTGGCGCTGAAGTTGCCTGTGAATGTGGAGTTGGTGGCATGTGAAACCCGCATGTGGAGCATTCGTTTGTGTGGGATGCTCTACCAGGTTCATTCCTAGATAATGCACTCAAAGGGCACTAATCATAGAGTGTGAAAACTGAGTTTCCTTGAGAGCTGCTTGGAAGCCTGATGGTGTGTGAAGTTAGTGAGCCAAATGGAGTTGTTCTCCCACAAGAACCACTCGGCTGATCCTTCTTCAATATGCCCTTCACCAACATGCAGTGTTTCCTTGATTGAATTAGCTCTCACACCAATATTTGCGTCTAGAGCCTTTGCATTGAGGGCCATCTGAAAACGGCTGTGGCGCTGAAGTTGCCTGTGAATGTGGAGTTGGTGGCATGTGAAACCCGCATGTGGAGCATTCGTTTGTGTGGGATGCTCTACCAGGTTCATTCCTAGATAATGCACTCAAAGGGCACTAAACATACAGTGTGAAAACTGAGTTTCCTTGAGAGCTGCTTGGAAGCCTGATGGTGTGTGAAGTTAGTAAGCCAAATGGAGTTGTTCTCCCACAAGAACCACTCGGCTGATCCTTCTTCAATATGCCCTTCACCAACATGCAGTGTTTCCTTGATTGAATTAGCTCTCACACCAATATTTGCGTCTAGAGCCTTTGCATTGAGGGCTATCTGAAAACGGCTGTGGCGCTGAAGTTGCCTGTGAATGTGGAGTTGGTGGCATGTGAAACCCGCATGTGGAGCATTCGTTTGTGTGGGATGCTCTACCAGGTTCATTCCTAGATAATGCACTCAAAGGGCACTAAGCATAGAGTGTGAAAACTGAGTTTCCTTGAGAGCTGCTTGGAAGCCTGATGGTGTGTGAAGTTAGTGAGCCAAATGGAGTTGTTCTCCCACAAGAACCACTCGGCTGATCCTTCTTCAATATGCCCTTCACCAACATGCAGTGTTTCCTTGATTGAATTAGCTCTCACACCAATATTTGCGTCTAGAGCCTTTGCATTGAGGGCTATCTGAAAACGGCTGTGGCGCTGAAGTTGCCTGTGAATGTGGAGTTGGTGGCATGTGAAACCCGCATGTGAAGCATTGGTTTCTGTGGGATGCTCTACCAGGTTCATTCCTAGATAATGCACTCAAAGGGCACTAAGCATAGAGTGTGAAAACTGAGTTTCCTTGAGAGCTGCTTGGAAGCCTGATGGTGTGTGAAGTTAGTGAGCCAAATGGAGTTGTTCTCCCACAAGAACCACTCGGCTGATCCTTCTTCAATATGCCCTTAACCAACATGCAGTGTTTCCTTGATTGAATTAGCTCTCACACCAATATTTGTGTCTAGAGCCTTTGCATTGAGGGCTATCTGAAAACGGCTGTGGCGCTGAAGTTGCCTGTGAATGTGGAGTTGGTGGCATGTGAAACCCGCATGTGGAGCATTCGTTTGTGTGGGATGCTGACCAAGCTTCATTTCAGTCCTAGCCACACAAAGAGCACTAAGCATAGAGTGTGAAAACTGAGTTTCCTTGAGAGCTGCTTGGAAGCCTGATGCTGTGTGAAGTTAGTGAGCCAAATGGAGTTGTTCTCCCACAAGAACCACTCGGCTGATCCTTCTTCAATATGCCCTTCACCAACATGCAGTGTTTCCTTGATTGAATTAGCTCTCACACCAATATTTGCGTCTAGAGCCTTTGCATTGAGGGCTATCTGAAAACGGCTGTGGCGCTGAAGTTGCCTGTGAATGTGGAGTTGGTGGCATGTGAAACCCGCATGTGGAGCATTCGTTTGTGTGGGATGCTCTACCAGGTTCATTCCTAGATAATGCACTCAAAGGGCACTAAGCATAGAGTGTGAAAACTGAGTTTCCTTGAGAGCTGCTTGGAAGCCTGATGGTGTGTGAAGTTAGTAAGCCAAATGGAGTTGTTCTCCCACAAGAACCACTCGGCTGATCCTTCTTCAATATGCCCTTCACCAACATGCAGTGTTTCCTTGATTGAATTAGCTCTCACACTAATATTTGCGTCTAGAGCCTTTGCATTGTGGGCTATCTGAAAACGGCTGTGGCGCTGAAGTTGCCTGTGAATGTGGAGTTGGTGGCATGTGAAACCCGCATGTGGAGCATTCGTTTGTGTGGGATGCTGACCAAGCTTCATTTCAGTCCTAGGCACACAAAGGGCACTAAGCATAGAGTGTGAAAACTGAGTTTCCTTGAGAGCTGCTTGGAAGCCTGATGGTGTGTGAAGTTAGTGAGCCAAATGGAGTTGTTCTCCCACAAGAACCACTCGGCTGATCCTTCTTCAATATGCCCTTCACCAACATGCAGTGTTTCCTTGATTGAATTAGCTCTCACACCAATATTTGCGTCTAGAGCCTTTGCATTGAGGGCTATCTGAAAACGGCTGTGGCGCTGAAGTTGCCTGTGAATGTGGAGTTGGTGGCATGTGAAACCCGCATGTGGAGCATTCGTTTGTGTGGGATGCTCTACCAGGTTCATTCCTAGATAATGCACTCAAAGGGCACTAAGCATAGAGTGTGAAAACTGAGTTTCCTTGAGAGCTGCTTGGAAGCCTGATGGTGTGTGAAGTTAGTGAGCCAAATGGAGTTGTTCTCCCACAAGAACCACTCGGCTGATCCTTCTTCAATATGCCCTTCACCAACATGCAGTGTTTCCTTGATTGAATTAGCTCTCACACCAATATTTGCGTCTAGAGCCTTTGCATTGAGGGCTATCTGAAAACGGCTGTGGTGCTGAAGTTGCCTGTGAATGTGGAGTTGGTGGCATGTGAAACCCGCATGTGAAGCATTCGTTTGTGTGGGATGCTCTACCAGGTTCATTCCTAGATAATGCACTCAAAGGGCACTAAGCATAGAGTGTGAAAACTGAGTTTCCTTGAGAGCTGCTTGGAAGCCTGATGGTGTGTGAAGTTAGTGAGCCAAATGGAGTTGTTCTCCCACAAGAACTACTCGGCTGATCCTTCTTCAATATGCCCTTCACCAACATGCAGTGTTTCCTTGATTGAATTAGCTCTCACACCAATATTTGCGTCTAGAGCCTTTGCATTGAGGGCTATCTGAAAACGGCTGTGGCGCTGAAGTTGCCTGTGAATGTGGAGTTGGTGGCATGTGAAACCCGCATGTGGAGCATTCGTTTGTGTGGGATGCTCTACCAGGTTCATTCCTAGATAATGCACTCAAAGGGCACTAAGCATAGAGTGTGAAAACTGAGTTTCCTTGAGAGCTGCTTGGAAGCCTGATGGTGTGAGACGTTAGTGAGCCAAATGGAGTTGTTCTCCCACAAGAACTACTCGGCTGATCCTTCTTCAATATGCCCTTCACCAACATGCAGTGTTTCCTTGATTGAATTAGCTCTCACACCAATATTTGCGTCTAGAGCCTTTGCATTGAGGGCTATCTGAAAACGGCTGTGGCGCTGAAGTTGCCTGTGAATGTGGAGTTGGTGGCATGTGAAACGCGCATGTGGAGCATTCGTTTGTGTGGGATGCTGACCAAGCTTCATTTCAGTCCTAGGCACACAAAGGGCACTAAGCATAGAGTGTGAAAACTGAGTTTCCTTGAGAGCTGCTTGGAAGCCTGATGGTGTGTGAAGTTAGTGAGCCAAATGGCGTTGTTCTCCCACAAGAACCAGTCGGCTGATCCTTCTTCAATATGCCCTTCACCAACATGCAGTGTTTCCTTGATTGAATTAGCTCTCACACCAATATTTGCGTCTAGAGCCTTTGCATTGAGGGCTATCTGAAAACGGCTGTGGCGCTGAAGTTGCCTGTGAATGTGGAGTTGGTGGCATGTGAAACCCGCATGTGGAGCATTCGTTTGTGTGGGATGCTCTACCAGGTTCATTCCTAGATAATGCACTCAAAGGGCACTAAGCATAGAGTGTGAAAACTGAGTTTCCTTGAGAGCTGCTTGGAAGCCTGATGGTGTGTGAAGTTAGTGAGCCAAATGGAGTTGTTCTCCCACAAGAACCACTCGGCTGATCCTTCTTCAATATGCCCTTCACCAACATGCAGTGTTTCCTTGATTGAATTAGCTCTCACACCAATATTTGCGTCTAGAGCCTTTGCATTGAGGGCTATCTGAAAACGGCTGTGGTGCTGAAGTTGCCTGTGAATGTGGAGTTGGTGGCATGTGAAACCCGCATGTGAAGCATTCGTTTGTGTGGGATGCTCTACCAGGTTCATTCCTAGATAATGCACTCAAAGGGCACTAAGCATAGAGTGTGAAAACTGAGTTTCCTTGAGAGCTGCTTGGAAGCCTGATGGTGTGTGAAGTTAGTGAGCCAAATGGAGTTGTTCTCCCACAAGAACTACTCGGCTGATCCTTCTTCAATATGCCCTTCACCAACATGCAGTGTTTCCTTGATTGAATTAGCTCTCACACCAATATTTGCGTCTAGAGCCTTTGCATTGAGGGCTATCTGAAAACGGCTGTGGCGCTGAAGTTGCCTGTGAATGTGGAGTTGGTGGCATGTGAAACCCGCATGTGAAGCATTCGTTTGTGTGGGATGCTCTACCAGGTTCATTCCTAGATAATGCACTCAACGGGCACTAAGCATAGAGTGTGAAAACTGAGTTTCCTTGAGAGCTGCTTGGAAGCCTGATGGTGTGAGAAGTTAGTGAGCCAAATGGAGTTGTTCTCCCACAAGAACTACTCGGCTGATCCTTCTTCAATATGCCCTTCACCAACATGCAGTGTTTCCTTGATTGAATTAGCTCTCACACCAATATTTGCGTCTAGAGCCTTTGCATTGAGGGCTATCTGAAAACGGCTGTGGCGCTGAAGTTGCCTGTGAATGTGGAGTTGGTGGCATGTGAAACGCGCATGTGGAGCATTCGTTTGTGTGGGATGCTGACCAAGCTTCATTTCAGTCCTAGGCACACAAAGGGCACTAAGCATAGAGTGTGAAAACTGAGTTTCCTTGAGAGCTGCTTGGAAGCCTGATGGTGTGTGAAGTTAGTGAGCCAAATGGAGTTGTTCTCCCACAAGAACCACTCGGCTGATCCTTCTTCAATATGCCCTTCACCAACATGCAGTGTTTCCTTGATTGAATTAGCTCTCACACCAATATTTGCGTCTAGAGCCTTTGCATTGAGGGCTATCTGAAAACGGCTGTGGCGCTGAAGTTGCCTGTGAATGTGGAGTTGGTGGCATGTGAAACCCGCATGTGGAGCATTCGTTTGTGTGGGATGCTCTACCAGGTTCATTCCTAGATAATTCACTCAAAGGGCACTAAGCATAGAGTGTGAAAACTGAGTTTCCTTGATAGCTGCTTGGAAGCCTGATGGTGTGTGAAGTTAGTGAGCCAAATGGAGTTGTTCTCCCACAAGAACCACTTGGCTGATCCTTCTTCAATATGCCCTTCACCAACATGCAGTGTTTCCTTGATTGAATTAGCTCTCACACCAATATTTGCGTCTAGAGCCTTTGCATTGAAGGCTATCTGAAAACGGCTGTGGCGCTGAAGTTGCCTGTGAATGTGGAGTTGGTGGCATGTGAAACCCGCATGTGGAGCATTCGTTTGTGTGGGATGCTCTACCAGGTTCTTTCCTAGATAATGCACTCAAAGGGCACTAAACATAGAGTGTGAAAACTGAGTTTCCTTGAGAGCTGCTTGGAAGCCTGATGGTGTGTGAAGTTAGTAAGCCAAATGGAGTTGTTCTCCCACAAGAACCACTCGGCTGATCCTTCTTCAATATGCCCTTCACCAACATGCAGTGTTTCCTTGATTGAATTAGCTCTCACACCAATATTTGCGTCTAGAGCCTTTGCTTTGAGGGCTATCTGAAAACGGCTGTGGCGCTGAAGTTGCCTGTGAATGTGGAGTTGGTGGCATGTGAAACCCGCATGTGGAGCATTCGTTTGTGTGGGATGCTCTACCAGGTTCATTCCTAGATAATGCACTCAAAGGGCACTAAGCATAGAGTGTGAAAACTGAGTTTCCTTGAGAGCTGCTTGGAAGCCTGATGGTGTGTGAAGTTAGTAAGCCAAATGGAGTTGTTCTCCCACAAGAACCACTCGGCTGATCCTTCTTCAATATGCCCTTCACCAACATGCAGTGTTTCCTTGATTGAATTAGCTCTCACACCAATATTTGCGTCTAGAGCCTTTGCATTGAGGGCTATCTGAAAACGGCTGTGGCGCTGAAGTTGCCTGTGAATGTGGAGTTGGTGGCATGTGAAACCCGCATGTGAAGCATTCGTTTGTGTGGGATGCTCTACCAGGTTCATTCCTAGATAATGCACTCAAAGGGCACTAAGCATAGAGTGTGAAAACTGAGTTTCCTTGAGAGCTGCTTGGAAGCCTGATGGTGTGTGAAGTTAGTGAGCCAAATGGAGTTGTTCTCCCACAAGAACCACTCGGCTGATCCTTCTTCAATATGCCCTTCACCAACATGCAGTGTTTCCTTGATTGAATTAGCTCTCACACCAATATTTGCGTCTAGAGCCTTTGCATTGAGGGCTATCTGAAAACGGCTGTGGCGCTGAAGTTGCCTGTGAATGTGGAGTTGGTGGCATGTGAAACCCGCATGTGGAGCATGCGTTTGTGTGGGATGCTGACCAAGCTTCATTTCAGTCCTAGGCACACAAAGGGCACTAAGCATAGAGTGTGAAAACTGAGTTTCCTTGAGAGCTGCTTGGAAGCCTGATGGTGTGTGAAGTTAGTGAGCCAAATGGAGTTGTTCTCCCACAAGAACCACTCGGCTGATCCTTCTTCAATATGCCCCTTCACCAACATGCAGTGTTTCCTTGATTGAATTAGCTCTCACACCAATATTTGCGTCTAGAGCCTTTGCATTGAGGGCTATCTGAAAACGGCTGTGGCGCTGAAGTTGCCTGTGAATGTGGAGTTGGTGGCATGTGAAACGCGCATGTGGAGCATTCGTTTGTGTGGGATGCTGACCAAGCTTCATTTCAGTCCTAGGCACACAAAGGGCACTAAGCATAGAGTGTGAAAACTGAGTTTCCTTGAGAGCTGCTTGGAAGCCTGATGGTGTGTGAAGTTAGTGAGCCAAATGGAGTTGTTCTCCCACAAGAACCAGTCGGCTGATCCTTCTTCAATATGCCCTTCACCAACATGCAGTGTTTCCTTGATTGAATTAGCTCTCACACCAATATTTGCGTCTAGAGCCTTTGCTTTGAGGGCTATCTGAAAACGGCTGTGGCGCTGAAGTTGCCTGTGAATGTGGAGTTGGTGGCATGTGAAACCCGCATGTGGAGCATTCGTTTGTGTGGGATGCTCTACCAGGTTCATTCCTAGATAATTCACTCAAAGGGCACTAAACATAGTGTGAAAACTGAGTTTCCTTGAGAGCTGCTTGGAAGCCTGATGGTGTGTGAAGTTAGTAAGCCAAATGGAGTTGTTCTCCCACAAGAACCACTCGGCTGATCCTTCTTCAATATGCCCTTCACCAACATGCAGTGTTTCCTTGATTGAATTAGCTCTCACACCAATATTTGCGTCTAGAGCCTTTGCATTGAAGGCTATCTGAAAACGGCTGTGGCGCTGAAGTTGCCTGTGAATGTGGAGTTGGTGGCATGTGAAACCCGCATGTGGAGCATTCGTTTGTGTGGGATGCTGACCAAGCTTCATTTCAGTCCTAGACACACAAAGGGCACTAAGCATAGAGTGTGAAAACTGAGTTTCCTTGAGAGCTGCTTGGAAGCCTGATGGTGTGTGAAGTTAGTGAGCCAAATGGAGTTGTTCTCCCACAAGAATCACTCGGCTGATCCTTCTTCAATATGCCCTTCACCAACATGCAGTGTTTCCTTGATTGAATTAGGTCTCACACCAATGTTTGCGTCTAGAGCCTTTGCATTGAGGGCTATCTGAAAACGGCTGTGGCGCTGAAGTTGCCTGTGAATGTGGAGTTGGTGGCATGTGAAACCCGCATGTGGAGCATTCGTTTGTGTGGGATGCTCTACCAGGTTCTTTCCTAGATAATGCACTCAAAGGGCACTAAACATAGAGTGTGAAAACTGAGTTTCCTTGAGAGCTGCTTGGAAGCCTGATGGTGTGTGAAGTTAGTAAGCCAAATGGAGTTGTTCTCCCACAAGAACCACTCGGCTGATCCTTCTTCAATATGCCCTTCACCAACATGCAGTGTTTCCTTGATTGAATTAGCTCTCACACCAATATTTGCGTCTAGAGCCTTTGCATTGAGGGCTATCTGAACACGGCTGTATCGCTGAAGTTGCCTGTGAATGTGGAGTTGGTGGCATGTGAAACCCGCATGTGGAGCATTCGTTTGTGTGGGATGCTGACCAATCTTCATTTCAGTCCTAGGCACACAAAGGGCACTAAGCATAGAGTGTGAAAACTGAGTTTCCTTGAGAGCTGCTTGGAAGCCTGATGGTGTGTGAAGTTAGTGAGCCAAATGGAGTTGTTCTCCCACAAGAACCACTCGGCTGATCCTTCTTCAATATGCCCTTCACCAACATGCAGTGTTTCCTTGATTGAATTAGCTCTCACACCAATATTTGCGTCTAGAGCCTTTGCATTGAGGGCTATCTGAAAACGGCTGTGGCGCTGAAGTTGCCTGTGAATGTGGAGTTGGTGGCATGTGAAACCCGCATGTGGAGCATTCGTTTGTGTGGGATGCTGACCAAGCTTCATTTCAGTCCTAGCCACACAAAGAGCACTAAGCATAGAGTGTGAAAACTGAGTTTCCTTGAGAGCTGCTTGGAAGCCTGATGGTGTGTGAAGTTAGTGAGCCAAATGGAGTTGTTCTCCCACAAGAACCACTCGGCTGATCCTTCTTCAATATGCCCTTCACCAACATGCAGTGTTTCCTTGATTGAATTAGCTCTCACACCAATATTTGCGTCTAGAGCCTTTGCATTGAGGGCTATCTGAAAACGGCTGTGGCGCTGAAGTTGCCTGTGAATGTGGAGTTGGTGGCATGTGAAACCCGCATGTGGAGCATTCGTTTGTGTGGGATGCTCTACCAGGTTCATTCCTAGATAATGCACTCAAAGGGCACTAAGCATAGAGTGTGAAAACTGAGTTTCCTTGAGAGCTGCTTGGAAGCCTGATGGTGTGTGAAGTTAGTAAGCCAAATGGAGTTGTTCTCCACAAGAACCACTCGGCTGATCCTTCTTCAATATGCCCTTCACCCACATGCAGTGTTTCCTTGATTGAATTAGCTCTCACACTAATATTTGCGTCTAGAGCCTTTGCATTGAGGGCTATCTGAAAACGGCTGTGGCGCTGAAGTTGCCTGTGAATGTGGAGTTGGTGGCATGTGAAACCCGCATGTGGAGCATTCGTTTGTGTGGGATGCTGACCAAGCTTCATTTCAGTCCTAGGCACACAAAGGGCACTAAGCATAGAGTGTGAAAACTGAGTTTCCTTGAGAGCTGCTTGGAAGCCTGATGGTGTGTGAAGTTAGTGAGCCAAATGGCGTTGTTCTCCCACAAGAACCAGTCGGCTGATCCTTCTTCAATATGCCCTTCACCAACATGCAGTGTTTCCTTGATTGAATTAGCTCTCACACCAATATTTGCGTCTAGAGCCTTTGCATTGAGGGCTATCTGAAAACGGCTGTGGCGCTGAAGTTGCCTGTGAATGTGGAGTTGGTGGCATGTGAAACCCGCATGTGGAGCATTCGTTTGTGTGGGATGCTCTACCAGGTTCATTCCTAGATAATGCACTCAAAGGGCACTAAGCATAGAGTGTGAAAACTGAGTTTCCTTGAGAGCTGCTTGGAAGCCTGATGGTGTGTGAAGTTAGTGAGCCAAATGGAGTTGTTCTCCCACAAGAACCACTCGGCTGATCCTTCTTCAATATGCCCTTCACCAACATGCAGTGTTTCCTTGATTGAATTAGCTCTCACACCAATATTTGCGTCTAGAGCCTTTGCATTGAGGGCTATCTGAAAACGGCTGTGGTGCTGAAGTTGCCTGTGAATGTGGAGTTGGTGGCATGTGAAACCCGCATGTGAAGCATTCGTTTGTGTGGGATGCTCTACCAGGTTCATTCCTAGATAATGCACTCAAAGGGCACTAAGCATAGAGTGTGAAAACTGAGTTTCCTTGAGAGCTGCTTGGAAGCCTGATGGTGTGTGAAGTTAGTGAGCCAAATGGAGTTGTTCTCCCACAAGAACTACTCGGCTGATCCTTCTTCAATATGCCCTTCACCAACATGCAGTGTTTCCTTGATTGAATTAGCTCTCACACCAATATTTGCGTCTAGAGCCTTTGCATTGAGGGCTATCTGAAAACGGCTGTGGCGCTGAAGTTGCCTGTGAATGTGGAGTTGGTGGCATGTGAAACCCGCATGTGGAGCATTCGTTTGTGTGGGATGCTGACCAAGCTTCATTTCAGTCCTAGGCACACAAAGGGCACTAAGCATAGAGTGTGAAAACTGAGTTTCCTTGAGAGCTGCTTGGAAGCCTGATGGTGTGTGAAGTTAGTGAGCCAAATGGAGTTGTTCTCCCACAAGAACCACTCGGCTGATCCTTCTTCAATATGCCCTTCACCAACATGCAGTGTTTCCTTGATTGAATTAGCTCTCACACCAATATTTGCGTCTAGAGCCTTTGCATTGAGGGCTATCTGAAAACGGCTGTGGCGCTGAAGTTGCTTGTGAATGTGGAGTTGGTGGCATGTGAAACGCGCATGTGGAGCATTCGTTTGTGTGGGATGCTGACCAAGCTTCATTTCAGTCCTAGGCACACAAAGGGCACTAAGCATAGAGTGTGAAAACTGAGTTTCCTTGAGAGCTGCTTGGAAGCCTGATGGTGTGTGAAGTTAGTGAGCCAAATGGAGTTGTTCTCCCACAAGAACCACTCGGCTGATCCTTCTTCAATATGCCCTTCACCAACATGCAGTGTTTCCTTGATTGAATTAGCTCTCACACCAATATTTGCGTCTAGAGCCTTTGCTTTGAGGGCTATCTGAAAACGGCTGTGGCGCTGAAGTTGCCTGTGAATGTGGAGTTGGTGGCATGTGAAACCCGCATGTGGAGCATTCGTTTGTGTGGGATGCTCTACCAGGTTCATTCCTAGATAATTCACTCAAAGGGCACTAAACATAGAGTGTGAAAACTGAGTTTCCTTGAGAGCTGCTTGGAAGCCTGATGGTGTGTGAAGTTAGTAAGCCAAATGGAGTTGTTCTCCCACAAGAACCACTCGGCTGATCCTTCTTCAATATGCCCTTCACCAACATGCAGTGTTTCCTTGATTGAATTAGCTCTCACACCAATATTTGCGTCTAGAGCCTTTGCTTTGAGGGCTATCTGAAAACGGCTGTGGCGCTGAAGTTGCCTGTGAATGTGGAGTTGGTGGCATGTGAAACCCGCATGTGGAGCATTCGTTTGTGTGGGATGCTCTACCAGGTTCTTTCCTAGATAATGCACTCAAAGGGCACTAAGCATAGAGTGTGAAAACTGAGTTTCCTTGAGAGCTGCTTGGAAGCCTGATGGTGTGTGAAGTTAGTAAGCCAAATGGAGTTGTTCTCCCACAAGAACCACTCGGCTGATCCTTCTTCAATATGCCCTTCACCAACATGCAGTGTTTCCTTGATTGAATTAGCTCTCACACCAATATTTGCGTCTAGAGCCTTTGCATTGAGGGCTATCTGAAAACGGCTGTGGCGCTGAAGTTGCCTGTGAATGTGGAGTTGGTGGCATGTGAAACCCGCATGTGAAGCATTCGTTTGTGTGGGATGCTCTACCAGGTTCATTCCTAGATAATGCACTCAAAGGGCACTAAGCATAGAGTGTGAAAACTGAGTTTCCTTGAGAGCTGCTTGGAAGCCTGATGGTGTGTGAAGTTAGTGAGCCAAATGGAGTTGTTCTCCCACAAGAACCACTCGGCTGATCCTTCTTCAATATGCCCTTCACCAACATGCAGTGTTTCCTTGATTGAATTAGCTCTCACACCAATATTTGCGTCTAGAGCCTTTGCATTGAGGGCTATCTGAAAACGGCTGTGGCGCTGAAGTTGCCTGTGAATGTGGAGTTGGTGGCATGTGAAACCCGCATGTGGAGCATGCGTTTGTGTGGGATGCTGACCAAGCTTCATTTCAGTCCTAGGCACACAAAGGGCACTAAGCATAGAGTGTGAAAACTGAGTTTCCTTGAGAGCTGCTTGGAAGCCTGATGGTGTGTGAAGTTAGTGAGCCAAATGGAGTTGTTCTCCCACAAGAACCACTCGGCTGATCCTTCTTCAATATGCCCTTCACCAACATGCAGTGTTTCCTTGATTGAATTAGCTCTCACACCAATATTTGCGTCTAGAGCCTTTGCATTGAGGGCCATCTGAAAACGGCTGTGGCGCTGCAGTTGCCTGTGAATGTGGAGTTGGTGGCATGTGAAACCCGCATGTGAAGCATTCGTTTGTGTGGGATGCTGACCAAGCTTCATTTCAGTCCTAGGCACACAAAGGGCACTAAGCATAGAGTGTGAAAACTGAGTTTCCTTGAGAGCTGCTTGGAAGCCTGATGGTGTGTGAAGTTAGTGAGCCAAATGGAGTTGTTCTCCCACAAGAACCACTCGGCTGATCCTTCTTCAATATGCCCTTCACCAACATGCAGTGTTTCCTTGATTGAATTAGCTCTCACACCAATATTTGCGTCTAGAGCCTTTGCATTGAGGGCTATCTGAAAACGGCTGTGGCGCTGAAGTTGCCTGTGAATGTGGAGTTGGTGGCATGTGAAACCCGCATGTGGAGCATTCGTTTGTGTGGGATGCTCTACCAGGTTCATTCCTAGATAATGCACTCAAAGGGCACTAAGCATAGAGTGTGAAAACTGAGTTTCCTTGAGAGCTGCTTGGAAGCCTGATGGTGTGTGAAGTTAGTGAGCCAAATGGAGTTGTTCTCCCACAAGAACCACTCGGCTGATCCTTCTTCAATATGCCCTTGACCAACATGCAGTGTTTCCTTGATTGAATTAGCTCTCACACCAATATTTGCGTCTAGAGCCTTTGCATTGAGGGCTATCTGAAAACGGCTGTGGCGCTGAAGTTGCCTGTGAATGTGGAGTTGGTTGCATGTGAAACCCGCATGTGGAGCATTCGTTTGTGTGGGATGCTCTACCAGGTTCATTCCTAGATAATTCACTCAAAGGGCACTAAACATAGAGTGTGAAAACTGAGTTTCCTTGAGAGCTGCTTGGAAGCCTGATGGTGTGTGAAGTTAGTAAGCCAAATGGAGTTGTTCTCCCACAAGAACCACTCGGCTGATCCTTCTTCAATATGCCCTTCACCAACATGCAGTGTTTCCTTGATTGAATTAGCTCTCACACCAATATTTGCGTCTAGAGCCTTTGCATTGAGGGCTATCTGAAAACGGCTGTGGCGCTGAAGTTGCCTGTGAATGTGGAGTTGGTGGCATGTGAAACCCGCATGTGAAGCATTCGTTTGTGTGGGATGCTCTACCAGGTTCATTCCTAGATAATGCACTCAAAGGGCACTAAGCATAGAGTGTGAAAACTGAGTTTCCTTGAGAGCTGCTTGGAAGCCTGATGGTGTGTGAAGTTAGTGAGCCAAATGGAGTTGTTCTCCCACAAGAACCACTCGGCTGATCCTTCTTCAATATGCCCTTCACCAACATGCAGTGTTTCCTTGATTGAATTAGCTCTCACACCAATATTTGCGTCTAGAGCCTTTGCATTGAGGGCTATCTGAAAACGGCTGTGGCGCTGAAGTTGCCTGTGAATGTGGAGTTGGTGGCATGTGAAACCCGCATGTGGAGCATGCGTTTGTGTGGGATGCTGACCAAGCTTCATTTCAGTCCTAGGCACACAAAGGGCACTAAGCATAGAGTGTGAAAACTGAGTTTCCTTGAGAGCTGCTTGGAAGCCTGATGGTGTGTGAAGTTAGTGAGCCAAATGGAGTTGTTCTCCCACAAGAACCACTCGGCTGATCCTTCTTCAATATGCCCTTCACCAACATGCAGTGTTTCCTTGATTGAATTAGCTCTCACACCAATATTTGCGTCTAGAGCCTTTGCATTGAGGGCTATCTGAAAACGGCTGTGGCGCTGAAGTTGCCTGTGAATGTGGAGTTGGTGGCATGTGAAACGCGCATGTGGAGCATTCGTTTGTGTGGGATGCTCTACCAGGTTCATTCCTAGATAATTCACTCAAAGGGCACTAAGCATAGAGTGTGAAAACTGAGTTTCCTTGATAGCTGCTTGGAAGCCTGATGGTGTGTGAAGTTAGTGAGCCAAATGGAGTTGTTCTCCCACAAGAACCACTGGGCTGATCCTTCTTCAATATGCCCTTCACCAACATGCAGTGTTTCCTTGATTGAATTAGCTCTCACACCAATATTTGCGTCTAGAGCCTTTGCTTTGAGGGCTATCTGAAAACGGCTGTGGCGCTGAAGTTGCCTGTGAATGTGGAGTTGGTGGCATGTGAAACCCGCATGTGGAGCATTCGTTTGTGTGGGATGCTCTACCAGGTTCATTCCTAGATAATGCACTCAAAGGGCACTAAGCATAGAGTGTGAAAACTGAGTTTCCTTGAGAGCTGCTTGGAAGCCTGATGGTGTGTGAAGTTAGTAAGCCAAATGGAGTTGTTCTCCCACAAGAACCACTCGGCTGATCCTTCTTCAATATGCCCTTCACCAACATGCAGTGTTTCCTTGATTGAATTAGCTCTCACACCAATATTTGCGTCTAGAGCCTTTGCATTGAGGGCTATCTGAAAACGACTGTGGCGCTGAAGTTGCCTGTGAATGTGGAGTTGGTGGCATGTGAAACCCGCATGTGAAGCATTCGTTTGTGTGGGATGCTCTACCAGGTTCATTCCTAGATAATGCACTCAAAGGGCACTAAGCATAGAGTGTGAAAACTGAGTTTCCTTGAGAGCTGCTTGGAAGCCGGATGGTGTGTGAAGTTAGTGAGCCAAATGGAGTTGTTCTCCCACAAGAACCACTCGGCTGATCCTTCTTCAATATGCCCTTCACCAACATGCAGTGTTTCCTTGATTGAATTAGCTCTCACACCAATATTTGCGTCTAGAGCCGTTGCATTGAGGGCTATCTGAAAACGGCTGTGGCGCTGAAGTTGCCTGTGAATGTGGAGTTGGTGGCATGTGAAACCCGCATGTGGAGCATGTGTTTGTGTGGGATGCTGACCAAGCTTCATTTCAGTCCTAGGCACACAAAGGGCACTAAGCATAGAGTGTGAAAACTGAGTTTCCTTGAGAGCTGCTTGGAAGCCTGATGGTGTGTGAAGTTAGTGAGCCAAATGGAGTTGTTCTCCCACAAGAACCACTCGGCTGATCCTTCTTCAATATGCCCTTCACCAACATGCAGTGTTTCCTTGATTGAATTAGCTCTCACACCAATATTTGCGTCTAGAGCCTTTGCATTGAGGGCTATCTGAAAACGGCTGTGGCGCTGAAGTTGCCTGTGAATGTGGAGTTGGTGGCATGTGAAACCCGCATGTGGAGCATTCGTTTGTGTGGCATGCAGACCAAGCTTCATTTCAGTCCTAGGCACACAAAGGGCACTAAGCATAGAGTGTGAAAACTGAGTTTCCTTGAGAGCTGCTTGGAAGCCTGATGGTGTGTGAAGTTAGTGAGCCAAATGGAGTTGTTCTCCCACAAGAACCACTCGGCTGATCCTTCTTCAATATGCCCTTCACCAACATGCAGTGTTTCCTTGATTGAATTAGCTCTCACACCAATATTTGCGTCTAGAGCCTTTGCATTGAGGGCTATCTGAAAACGGCTGTGGCGCTGAAGTTGCGTGTGAATGTGGAGTTGGTGGCATGTGAAACCCGCATGTGGAGCATTCGTTTGTGTGGGATGCTCTACCAGGTTCATTCCTAGATAATGCACTCAAAGGGCACTAAACATAGAGTGTGAAAACTGAGTTTCCTTGAGAGCTGCTTGGAAGCCTGATGGTGTGTGAAGTTAGTAAGCCAAATGGAGTTGTTCTCCCACAAGAACCACTCGGCTGATCCTTCTTCAATATGCCCTTCACCAACATGCAGTGTTTCCTTGATTGAATTAGCTCTCACACCAATATTTGCGTCTAGAGCCTTTGCATTGAGGGCTATCTGAAAACGACTGTGGCGCTGAAGTTGCCTGTGAATGTGGAGTTGGTGGCATGTGAAACCCGCATGTGAAGCATTCGTTTGTGTGGGATGCTCTACCAGGTTCATTCCTAGATAATGCACTCAAAGGGCACTAAGCATAGAGTGTGAAAACTGAGTTTCCTTGAGAGCTGCTTGGAAGCCTGATGGTGTGTGAAGTTAGTGAGCCAAATGGAGTTGTTCTCCCACAAGAACCACTCGGCTGATCCTTCTTCAATATGCCCTTCACCAACATGCAGTGTTTCCTTGATTGAATTAGCTCTCACACCAATATTTGCGTCTAGAGCCTTTGCATTGAGGGCTATCTGAAAACGGCTGTGGCGCTGAAGTTGCCTGTGAATGTGGAGTTGGTGGCATGTGAAACCCGCATGTGGAGCATGCGTTTGTGTGGGATGCTGACCAAGCTTCATTTCAGTCCTAGGAACACAAAGGGCACTAAGCATAGAGTGTGAAAACTGAGTTTCCTTGAGAGCTGCTTGGAAGCCTGATGGTGTGTGAAGTTAGTGAGCCAAATGGAGTTGTTCTCCCACAAGAACCACTGGGCTGATCCTTCTTCAATATGCCCTTCACCAACATGCAGTGTTTCCTTGATTGAATTAGCTCTCACACCAATATTTGCGTCTAGAGCCTTTGCATTGAGGGCTATCTGAAAACGGCTGTGGCGCTGAAGTTGCCTGTGAATGTGGAGTTGGTGGCATGTGAAACCCGCATGTGGAGCATTCGTTTGTGTGGGATGCTCTACCAGGTTCATTCCTAGATAATGCACTCAAAGGGCACTAAGCATAGAGTGTGAAAACTGAGTTTCCTTGAGAGCTGCTTGGAAGACTGATGGTGTGTGAAGTTAGTGAGCCAAATGGAGTTGTTCTCCCACAAGAACCACTCGGCTGATCCTTCTTCAATATGCCCTTCACCAACATGCAGTGTTTCCTTGATTGAATTAGCTCTCACACCAATATTTGCGTCTAGAGCCTTTACATTGAGGGCTATCTGAAAACGGCTGTGGCTCTGAAGTTGACTGTGAATGTGGAGTTGGTGGCATGTGAAACCCGCATGTGAAGCATTCGTTTGTGTGGGATGCTCTACCAGGTTCATTCCTAGATAATGCACTCAAAGGGCACTAAGCATAGAGTGTGAAAACTGAGTTTCCTTGAGAGCTGCTTGGAAGCCTGATGGTGTGTGAAGTTAGTGAGCCAAATGGAGTTGTTCTCCCACAAGAACTACTCGGCTGATCCTTCTTCAATATGCCCTTCACCAACATGCAGTGTTTCCTTGATTGAATTAGCTCTCACACCAATATTTGCGTCTAGAGCCTTTGCATTGAGGGCTATCTGAAAACGGCTGTGGCGCTGCAGTTGCCTGTGAATGTGGAGTTGGTGGCATGTGAAACCCGCATGTGGAGCATTCGTTTGTGTGGGATGCTGACCAAGCTTCATTTCAGTCCTAGGCACACAAAGGGCACTAAGCATAGAGTGTGAAAACAGAGTTTCCTTGAGAGCTGCTTGGAAGCCTGATGGTGTGTGAAGTTAGTGAGCCAAATGGAGTTGTTCTCCCACAAGAACCACTCGGCTGATCCTTCTTCAATGTGCCCTTCACCAACATGCAGTGTTTCCTTGATTGAATTAGCTCTCACACCAATATTTGCGTCTAGAGCCTTTGCATTGAGGGCTATCTGAAAACGGCTGTGGCGCTGAAGTTGCCTGTGAATGTGGAGTTGGTGGCATGTGAAACCCGCATGTGGAGCATTCGTTTGTGTGGCATGCAGACCAAGCTTCATTTCAGTCCTAGGCACACAAAGGGCACTAAGCATAGAGTGTGAAAACTGAGTTTCCTTGAGAGCTGCTTGGAAGCCTGATGGTGTGTGAAGTTAGTGAGCCAAATGGAGTTGTTCTCCCACAAGAACCACTCGGCTGATCCTTCTTCAATATGCCCTTCACCAACATGCAGTGTTTCCTTGATTGAATTAGCTCTCACACCAATATTTGCGTCTAGAGCCTTTGCATTGAGGGCTATCTGAAAACGGCTGTGGCGCTGAAGTTGCGTGTGAATGTGGAGTTGGTGGCATGTGAAACCCGCATGTGGAGCATTCGTTTGTGTGGGATGCTCTACCAGGTTCATTCCTAGATAATGCACTCAAAGGGCACTAAACATAGAGTGTGAAAACTGAGTTTCCTTGAGAGCTGCTTGGAAGCCTGATGGTGTGTGAAGTTAGTAAGCCAAATGGAGTTGTTCTCCCACAAGAACCACTCGGCTGATCCTTCTTCAATATGCCCTTCACCAACATGCAGTGTTTCCTTGATTGAATTAGCTCTCACACCAATATTTGCGTCTAGAGCCTTTGCATTGAGGGCTATCTGAAAACGACTGTGGCGCTGAAGTTGCCTGTGAATGTGGAGTTGGTGGCATGTGAAACCCGCATGTGAAGCATTCGTTTGTGTGGGATGCTCTACCAGGTTCATTCCTAGATAATGCACTCAAAGGGCACTAAGCATAGAGTGTGAAAACTGAGTTTCCTTGAGAGCTGCTTGGAAGCCTGATGGTGTGTGAAGTTAGTGAGCCAAATGGAGTTGTTCTCCCACAAGAACCACTCGGCTGATCCTTCTTCAATATGCCCTTCACCAACATGCAGTGTTTCCTTGATTGAATTAGCTCTCACACCAATATTTGCGTCTAGAGCCTTTGCATTGAGGGCTATCTGAAAACGGCTGTGGCGCTGAAGTTGCCTGTGAATGTGGAGTTGGTGGCATGTGAAACCCGCATGTGGAGCATGCGTTTGTGTGGGATGCTGACCAAGCTTCATTTCAGTCCTAGGAACACAAAGGGCACTAAGCATAGAGTGTGAAAACTGAGTTTCCTTGAGAGCTGCTTGGAAGCCTGATGGTGTGTGAAGTTAGTGAGCCAAATGGAGTTGTTCTCCCACAAGAACCACTCGGCTGATCCTTCTTCAATATGCCCTTCACCAACATGCAGTGTTTCCTTGATTGAATTAGCTCTCACACCAATATTTGCGTCTAGAGCCTTTGCATTGAGGGCTATCTGAAAACGGCTGTGGCGCTGAAGTTGCCTGTGAATGTGGAGTTGGTGGCATGTGAAACCCGCATGTGGAGCATTCGTTTGTGTGGGATGCTCTACCAGGTTCATTCCTAGATAATGCCCTCAAAGGGCACTAAGCATAGAGTGTGAAAACTGAGTTTCCTTGAGAGCTGCTTGGAAGACTGATGGTGTGTGAAGTTAGTGAGCCAAATGGAGTTGTTCTCCCACAAGAACCACTCGGCTGATCCTTCTTCAATATGCCCTTCACCAACATGCAGTGTTTCCTTGATTGAATTAGCTCTCACACCAATATTTGCGTCTAGAGCCTTTACATTGAGGGCTATCTGAAAACGGCTGTGGCTCTGAAGTTGACTGTGAATGTGGAGTTGGTGGCATGTGAAACCCGCATGTGAAGCATTCGTTTGTGTGGGATGCTCTACCAGGTTCATTCCTAGATAATGCACTCAAAGGGCACTAAGCATAGAGTGTGAAAACTGAGTTTCCTTGAGAGCTGCTTGGAAGCCTGATGGTGTGTGAAGTTAGTGAGCCAAATGGAGTTGTTCTCCCACAAGAACTACTCGGCTGATCCTTCTTCAATATGCCCTTCACCAACATGCAGTGTTTCCTTGATTGAATTAGCTCTCACACCAATATTTGCGTCTAGAGCCTTTGCATTGAGGGCTATCTGAAAACGGCTGTGGCGCTGAAGTTGCCTGTGAATGTGGAGTTGGTGGCATGTGAAACCCGCATGTGGAGCATTCGTTTGTGTGGGATGCTGACCAAGCTTCATTTCAGTCCTAGGCACACAAAGGGCACTAAGCATAGAGTGTGAAAACAGAGTTTCCTTGAGAGCTGCTTGGAAGCCTGATGGTGTGTGAAGTTAGTGAGCCAAATGGAGTTGTTCTCCCACAAGAACCACTCGGCTGATCCTTCTTCAATGTGCCCTTCACCAACATGCAGTGTTTCCTTGATTGAATTAGCTCTCACACCAATATTTGCGTCTAGAGCCTTTGCATTGAGGGCTATCTGAAAACGGCTGTGGCGCTGAAGTTGCCTGTGAATGTGGAGTTGGTGGCATGTGAAACCCGCATGTGGAGCATTCGTTTGTGTGGGATGCTCTACCAGGTTCATTCCTAGATAATGCCCTCAAAGGGCACTAAGCATAGAGTGTGAAAACTGAGTTTCCTTGAGAGCTGCTTGGAAGCCTGATGGTGTGTGAAGTTAGTGAGCCAAATGGAGTTGTTCTCCCACAAGAACTACTCGGCTGATCCTTCTTCAATATGCCCTTCACCAACATGCAGTGTTTCCTTGATTGAATTAGCTCTCACACCAATATTTGCGTCTAGAGCCTTTGCATTGAGGGCTATCTGAAAACGGCTGTGGCGCTGAAGTTGCCTGTGAATGTGGAGTTGGTGGCATGTGAAACCCGCATGTGGAGCATTCGTTTGTGTGGCATGCAGACCAAGCTTCATTTCAGTCCTAGGCACACAAAGGGCACTAAGCATAGAGTGTGAAAACTGAGTTTCCTTGAGAGCTGCTTGGAAGCCTGATGGTGTGTGAAGTTAGTGAGCCAAATGGAGTTGTTCTCCCACAAGAACCACTCGGCTGATCCTTCTTCAATATGCCCTTCACCAACATGCAGTGTTTCCTTGATTGAATTAGCTCTCACACCAATATTTGCGTCTAGAGCCTTTGCATTGAGGGCTATCTGAAAACGGCTGTGGCGCTGAAGTTGCCTGTGAATGTGGAGTTGGTGGCATGTGAAACCCGCATGTGGAGCATTCGTTTGTGTGGCATGCAGACCAAGCTTCATTTCAGTCCTAGGCACACAAAGGGCACTAAGCATAGAGTGTGAAAACAGAGTTTCCTTGAGAGCTGCTTGGAAGCCTGATGGTGTGTGAAGTTAGTGAGCCAAATGGAGTTGTTCTCCCACAAGAACCACTCGGCTGATCCTTCTTCAATATGCCCTTCACCAACATGCAGTGTTTCCTTGATTGAATTAGCTCTCACACCAATATTTGCGTCTAGAGCCTTTGCATTGAGGGCTATCTGAAAACGGCTGTGGCGCTGAAGTTGCCTGTGAATGTGGAGTTGGTGGCATGTGAAACCCGCATGTGGAGCATTCGTTTGTGTGGGATGCTCTACCAGGTTCATTCCTAGATAATGCCCTCAAAGGGCACTAAGCATAGAGTGTGAAAACTGAGTTTCCTTGAGAGCTGCTTGGAAGCCTGATGGTGTGTGAAGTTAGTGAGCCAAATGGAGTTGTTCTCCCACAAGAACTACTCGGCTGATCCTTCTTCAATATGCCCTTCACCAACATGCAGTGTTTCCTTGATTGAATTAGCTCTCACACCAATATTTGCGTCTAGAGCCTTTGCATTGAGGGCTATCTGAAAACGGCTGTGGCGCTGAAGTTGCCTGTGAATGTGGAGTTGGTGGCATGTGAAACCCGCATGTGGAGCATTCGTTTGTGTGGCATGCAGACCAAGCTTCATTTCAGTCCTAGGCACACAAAGGGCACTAAGCATAGAGTGTGAAAACTGAGTTTCCTTGAGAGCTGCTTGGAAGCCTGATGGTGTGTGAAGTTAGTGAGCCAAATGGAGTTGTTCTCCCACAAGAACCACTCGGCTGATCCTTCTTCAATATGCCCTTCACCAACATGCAGTGTTTCCTTGATTGAATTAGCTCTCACACCAATATTTGCGTCTAGAGCCTTTGCATTGAGGGCTATCTGAAAACGGCTGTGGCGCTGAAGTTGCCTGTGAATGTGGAGTTGGTGGCATGTGAAACCCGCATGTGGAGCATTCGTTTGTGTGGGATGCTCTACCAGGTTCATTCCTAGATAATGCACTCAAAGGGCACTAAACATAGAGTGTGAAAACTGAGTTTCCTTGAGAGCTGCCTGGAAGCCTGATGGTGTGTGAAGTTAGTAAGCCAAATGGAGTTGTTCTCCCACAAGAACCACTGGGCTGATCCTTCTTCAATATGCCCTTCACCAACATGCAGTGTTTCCTTGATTGAATTAGCTCTCACACCAATATTTGCGTCTAGAGCCTTTGCATTGTGGGCTATCTGAAAACGGCTGTGGCGCTGAAGTTGCCTGTGAATGTGGAGTTGGTGGCATGTGAAACCCGCATGTGGAGCATTCGTTTGTGTGGGATGCTCTACCAGGTTCATTCCTAGATAATGCACTCAAAGGGCACTAAGCATAGAGTGTGAAAACTGAGTTTCCTTGAGAGCTGCTTGGAAGCCTGATGGTGTGTGAAGTTAGTAAGCCAAATGGAGTTGTTCTCCCACAAGAACCACTCGGCTGATCCTTCTTCAATATGCCCTTCACCAACATGCAGTGTTTCCTTGATTGAATTAGCTCTCACACCAATATTTGCGTCTAGAGCCTTTGCATTGAGGGCTATCTGAAAACGGCTGTGGCGCTGAAGTTGCCTGTGAATGTGGAGTTGGTGGCATGTGAAACCCGCATGTGGAGCATTCGTTTGTGTGGGATGCTCTACCAGGTTCATTCCTAGATAATGCACTCAAAGGGCACTAAGCATAGAGTGTGAAAACTGAGTTTCCTTGAGAGCTGCTTGGAAGCCTGATGGTGTGTGAAGTTAGTGAGCCAAATGGAGTTGTTCTCCCACAAGAACTACTCGGCTGATCCTTCTTCAATATGCCCTTCACCAACATGCAGTGTTTCCTTGATTGAATTAGCTCTCACACCAATATTTGCGTCTAGAGCCTTTGCATTGAGGGCTATCTGAAAACGGCTGTGGCGCTGCAGTTGCCTGTGAATGTGGAGTTGGTGGCATGTGAAACCCGCATGTGGAGCATTCGTTTGTGTGGGATGCTGACCAAGCTTCATTTCAGTCCTAGGCACACAAAGGGCACTAAGCATAGAGTGTGAAAACAGAGTTTCCTTGAGAGCTGCTTGGAAGCCTGATGGTGTGTGAAGTTAGTGAGCCAAATGGAGTTGTTCTCCCACAAGAACCACTCGGCTGATCCTTCTTCAATGTGCCCTTCACCAACATGCAGTGTTTCCTTGATTGAATTAGGTCTCACACCAATATTTGCGTCTAGAGCCTTTGCATTGAGGGCTATCTGAAAACGGCTGTGGCGCTGAAGTTGCCTGTGAATGTGGAGTTGGTGGCATGTGAAACCCGCATGTGGAGCATTCGTTTGTGTGGGATGCTCTACCAGGTTCATTCCTAGATAATGCACTCAAAGGGCACTAAGCATAGAGTGTGAAAACTGAGTTTCCTTGAGAGCTGCTTGGAAGCCTGATGGTGTGTGAAGTTAGTGAGCCAAATGGAGTTGTTCTCCCACAAGAACCACTCGGCTGATCCTTCTTCAATATGCCCTTCACCAACATGCAGTGTTTCCTTGATTGAATTAGCTCTCACACCAATATTTGCGTCTAGAGCCTTTGCATTGAGGGCTATCTGAAAACGGCTGTGGCGCTGAAGTTGCCTGTGAATGTGGAGTTGGTGGCATGTGAAACCCGCATGTGGAGCATTCGTTTGTGTGGCATGCAGACCAAGCTTCATTTCAGTCCTAGGCACACAAAGGGCACTAAGCATAGAGTGTGAAAACTGAGTTTCCTTGAGAGCTGCTTGGAAGCCTGATGGTGTGTGAAGTTAGTGAGCCAAATGGAGTTGTTCTCCCACAAGAACCACTCGGCTGATCCTTCTTCAATATGCCCTTCACCAACATGCAGTGTTTCCTTGATTGAATTAGCTCTCACACCAATATTTGCGTCTAGAGCCTTTGCATTGAGGGCTATCTGAAAACGGCTGTGGCGCTGAAGTTGCCTGTGAATGTGGAGTTGGTGGCATGTGAAACCCGCATGTGGAGCATTCGTTTGTGTGGGATGCTCTACCAGGTTCATTCCTAGATAATGCACTCAAAGGGCACTAAACATAGAGTGTGAAAACTGAGTTTCCTTGAGAGCTGCTTGGAAGCCTGATGGTGTGTGAAGTTAGTAAGCCAAATGGAGTTGTTCTCCCACAAGAACCACTCGGCTGATCCTTCTTCAATATGCCCTTCACCAACATGCAGTGTTTCCTTGATTGAATTAGCTCTCACACCAATATTTGCGTCTAGAGCCTTTGCATTGTGGGCTATCTGAAAACGGCTGTGGCGCTGAAGTTGCCTGTGAATGTGGAGTTGGTGGCATGTGAAACCCGCATGTGGAGCATTCGTTTGTGTGGGATGCTCTACCAGGTTCATTCCTAGATAATGCACTCAAAGGGCACTAAGCATAGAGTGTGAAAACTGAGTTTCCTTGAGAGCTGCTTGGAAGCCTGATGGTGTGTGAAGTTAGTAAGCCAAATGGAGTTGTTCTCCCACAAGAACCACTCGGCTGATCCTTCTTCAATATGCCCTTCACCAACATGCAGTGTTTCCTTGATTGAATTAGCTCTCACACCAATATTTGCGTCTAGAGCCTTTGCATTGAGGGCTATCTGAAAACGGCTGTGGCGCTGAAGTTGCCTGTGAATGTGGAGTTGGTGGCATGTGAAACCCGCATGTGGAGCATTCGTTTGTGTGGGATGCTCTACCAGGTTCATTCCTAGATAATGCACTCAAAGGGCACTAAGCATAGAGTGTGAAAACTGAGTTTCCTTGAGAGCTGCTTGGAAGCCTGATGGTGTGTGAAGTTAGTCAGCCAAATGGAGTTGTTCTCCCACAAGAACCACTCGGCTGATCCTTCTTCAATATGCCCTTCACCAACATGCAGTGTTTCTCTGATTGAATTAGCTCTCACACCAATATTTGCGTCTAGAGCCTTTGCATTGAGGGCTATCTGAAAACGGCTGTGGCGCTGAAGTTGCCTGTGAATGTGGAGTTGGTGGCATGTGAAACCCGCATGTGGAGCATTCGTTTTTGTGGGATGCTGACCAAGCTTCTTTTCAGTCCTAGGCACACAAAGGGCACTAAGCATAGAGTGTGAAAACTGAGTTTCCTTGAGAGCTGCTTGGAAGCCTGATGGTGTGTGAAGTTAGTGAGCCAAATGGAGTTGTTCTCCCACAAGAACCACTCGGCTGATCCTTCTTCAATATGCCCTTCACCAACATGCAGTGTTTCCTTGATTGAATTAGCTCTCACACCAATATTTGCGTCTAGAGCCTTTGCATTGAGGGCTATCTGAAAACGGCTGTGGCGCTGAAGTTGCCTGTGAATGTGGAGTTGGTGGCATGTGAAACCCGCATGTGGAGCATTCGTTTGTGTGGGATGCTCTACCAGGTTCATTCCTAGATAATGCACTCAAAGGGCACTAAGCATAGAGTGTGAAAACTGAGTTTCCTTGAGAGCTGCTTGGAAGCCTGATGGTGTGTGAAGTTAGTGAGCCAAATGGAGTTGTTCTCCCACAAGAACCACTCGGCTGATCCTTCTTCAATATGCCCTTCACCAACATGCAGTGTTTCCTTGATTGAATTAGCTCTCACACCAATATTTGCGTCTAGAGCCTTTGCATTGAGCGCTATCTGAAAACGGCTGTGGCGCTGAAGTTGCCTGTGAATGTGGAGTTGGTGGCATGTGAAACCCGCATGTGGAGCATTCGTTTGTGTGGGATGCTGACCAAGCTTCATTTCAGTCCTAGCCATACAAAGGGCACTAAGCATAGAGTGTGAAAACTGAGTTTCCTTGAGAGCTGCTTGGAAGCCTGATGGTGTGTGAAGTTAGTGAGCCAAATGGAGTTGTTCTCCCACAAGAACCACTCGGCTGATCCTTCTTCAATATGCCCTTCACCAACATGCAGTGTTTCCTTGATTGAATTAGCTCTCACACCAATATTTGCGTCTAGAGCCTTTGCATTGAGGGCTATCTGAAAACGGCTGTGGCGCTGAAGTTGCCTGTGAATGTGGAGTTGGTGGCATGTGAAACCCGCATGTGAAGCATTCGTTTGTGTGGGATGCTCTACCAGGTTCATTCCTAGATAATGCACTCAAAGGGCACTAAGCATAGAGTGTGAAAACTGAGTTTCCTTGAGAGCTGCTTGGAAGCCTGATGGTGTGTGAAGTTAGTGAGCCAAATGGAGTTGTTCTCCCACAAGAACCACTCGGCTGATCCTTCTTCAATATGCCCTTCACCAACATGCAGTGTTTCCTTGATTGAATTAGCTCTCACACCAATATTTGCGTCTAGAGCCGTTGCATTGAGGGCTATCTGAAAACGGCTGTGGCGCTGAAGTTGCCTGTGAATGTGGAGTTGGTGGCATGTGAAACCCGCATGTGGAGCATGTGTTTGTGTGGGATGCTGACCAAGCTTCATTTCAGTCCTAGGCACACAAAGGGCACTAAGCATAGAGTGTGAAAACTGAGTTTCCTTGAGAGCTGCTTGGAAGCCTGATGGTGTGTGAAGTTAGTGAGCCAAATGGAGTTGTTCTCCCACAAGAACCACTCGGCTGATCCTTCTTCAATATGCCCTTCACCAACATGCAGTGTTTCCTTGATTGAATTAGCTCTCACACCAATATTTGCGTCTAGAGCCTTTGCATTGAGGGGCTATCTGAAAACGGCTGTGGCGCTGAAGTTGCCTGTGAATGTGGAGTTGGTGGCATGTAAAACCCGCATGTGGAGCATTCGTTTGTGTGGCATGCAGACCAAGCTTCATTTCAGTCCTAGGCACACAAAGGGCACTAAGCATAGAGTGTGAAAACTGAGTTTCCTTGAGAGCTGCTTGGAAGCCTGATGGTGTGTGAAGTTAGTGAGCCAAATGGAGTTGTTCTCCCACAAGAACCACTCGGCTGATCCTTCTTCAATATGCCCTTCACCAACATGCAGTGTTTCCTTGATTGAATTAGCTCTCACACCAATATTTGCGTCTAGAGCCTTTGCATTGAGGGCTATCTGAAAACGGCTGTGGCGCTGAAGTTGCCTGTGAATGTGGAGTTGGTGGCATGTGAAACGCGCATGTGGAGCATTCGTTTGTGTGGGATGCTCTACCAGGTTCATTCCTAGATAATGCACTCAAAGGGCACTAAACATAGAGTGTGAAAACTGAGTTTCCTTGAGAGCTGCTTGGAAGCCTGATGGTGTGTGAAGTTAGTCAGCCAAATGGAGTTGTTCTCCCACAAGAACCACTCGGCTGATCCTTCTTCAATATGCCCTTCACCAACATGCAGTGTTTCTCTGATTGAATTAGCTCTCACACCAATATTTGCGTCTAGAGCCTTTGCATTGAGGGCTATCTGAAAACGGCTGTGGCGCTGAAGTTGCCTGTGAATGTGGAGTTGGTGGCATGTGAAACCCGCATGTGGAGCATTCGTTTTTGTGGGATGCTGACCAAGCTTCTTTTCAGTCCTAGGCACACAAAGGGCACTAAGCATAGAGTGTGAAAACTGAGTTTCCTTGAGAGCTGCTTGGAAGCCTGATGGTGTGTGAAGTTAGTGAGCCAAATGGAGTTGTTCTCCCACAAGAACCACTCGGCTGATCCTTCTTCAATATGCCCTTCACCAACATGCAGTGTTTCCTTGATTGAATTAGCTCTCACACCAATATTTGCGTCTAGAGCCTTTGCATTGAGGGCTATCTGAAAACGGCTGTGGCGCTGAAGTTGCCTGTGAATGTGGAGTTGGTGGCATGTGAAACCCGCATGTGGAGCATTCGTTTGTGTGGGATGCTCTACCAGGTTCATTCCTAGATAATGCACTCAAAGGGCACTAAGCATAGAGTGTGAAAACTGAGTTTCCTTGAGAGCTGCTTGGAAGCCTGATGGTGTGTGAAGTTAGTGAGCCAAATGGAGTTGTTCTCCCACAAGAACCACTCGGCTGATCCTTCTTCAATATGCCCTTCACCAACATGCAGTGTTTCCTTGATTGAATTAGCTCTCACACCAATATTTGCGTCTAGAGCCTTTGCATTGAGCGCTATCTGAAAACGGCTGTGGCGCTGAAGTTGCCTGTGAATGTGGAGTTGGTGGCATGTGAAACCCGCATGTGGAGCATTCGTTTGTGTGGGATGCTGACCAAGCTTCATTTCAGTCCTAGCCATACAAAGGGCACTAAGCATAGAGTGTGAAAACTGAGTTTCCTTGAGAGCTGCTTGGAAGCCTGATGGTGTGTGAAGTTAGTGAGCCAAATGGAGTTGTTCTCCCACAAGAACCACTCGGCTGATCCTTCTTCAATATGCCCTTCACCAACATGCAGTGTTTCCTTGATTGAATTAGCTCTCACACCAATATTTGCGTCTAGAGCCTTTGCATTGAGGGCTATCTGAAAACGGCTGTGGCGCTGAAGTTGCCTGTGAATGTGGAGTTGGTGGCATGTGAAACCCGCATGTGAAGCATTCGTTTGTGTGGGATGCTCTACCAGGTTCATTCCTA
>NW_026700463.1:0-55089 GCF_030435755.1 Ochotona princeps | reverse complement strand
TTGTGGAGCATTCGTTTGTGTGGGATGCTCTACCAGGTTCATTCCTAGATAATGCACTCAAAGGGCACTAAGCATAGAGTGTGAAAACTGAGTTTCCTTGAGAGCTGCTTGGAAGCCTGATGGTGTGTGAAGTTAGTGAGCCAAATGGAGTTGTTCTCCACAAGAACCACTCGGCTGATCCTTCTTCAATATGCCCTTCACCAACATGCAGTGTTTCCTTGATTGAATTAGCTCTCACACCAATATTTGCGTCTAGAGCCTTTGCATTGTGGGCTATCTGAAAACGGCTGTGGCGCTGAAGTTGCCTGTGAATGTGGAGTTGGTGGCATGTGAAACCCGCATGTGGAGCATTCGTTTGTGTGGGATGCTCTACCAGGTTCATTCCTAGATAATGCACTCAAAGGGCACTAAGCATAGAGTGTGAAAACTAGTTTCCTTGAGAGCTGCTTGGAAGCCTGATGGTGTGTGAAGTTAGTGAGCCAAATGGAGTTGTTCTCCCACAAGAACCACTCGGCTGATCCTTCTTCAATATGCCCTTCACCAACATGCAGTGTTTCCTTGATTGAATTAGCTCTCACACCAATATTTGCGTCTAGAGCCTTTGCATTGAGGGCTATCTGAAAACGGCTGTGGCGCTGAAGTTGCCTGTGAATGTGGAGTTGGTGGCATGTGAAACGCGCATGTGGAGCATTCGTTTGTGTGGGATGCTGACCAAGCTTCATTTCAGTCCTAGGCACTCAAAGGGCACTAAGCATAGAGTGTGAAAACTGAGTTTCCTTGAGAGCTGCTTGGAAGCCTGATGGTGTGTGAAGTTAGTGAGCCAAATGGAGTTGTTCTCCCACAAGAACCACTCGGCTGATCCTTCTTCAATATGCCCTTCACCAACATGCAGTGTTTCCTTGATTGAATTAGCTCTCACACCAATATTTGCGTCTAGAGCCTTTGCATTGAGGGCTATCTGAAAACGGCTGTGGCGCTGAAGTTGCCTGTGAATGTGGAGTTGGTGGCATGTGAAACCCGCATGTGGAGCATTCGTTTGTGTGGGATGCTGACCAAGCTTCATTTCAGTCCTAGCCACACAAAGAGCACTAAGCATAGAGTGTGAAAACTGAGTTTCCTTGAGAGCTGCTTGGAAGCCTGATGGTGTGTGAAGTTAGTGAGCCAAATGGAGTTGTTCTCCCACAAGAACCACTCGGCTGATCCTTCTTCAATATGCCCTTCACCAACATGCAGTGTTTCCTTGATTGAATTAGCTCTCACACCAATATTTGTGTCTAGAGCCTTTGCATTAAGGGCTATCTGAAAACGGCTGTGGCGCTGAAGTTGCCTGTGAATGTGGAGTTGGTGGCATGTGAAACCCGCATGTGGAGCATTCGTTTGTGTGGGATGCTGACCAAGCTTCATTTCAGTCCTAGCCACACAAAGAGCACTAAGCATAGAGTGTGAAAACTGAGTTTCCTTGAGAGCTGCTTGGAAGCCTGATGGTGTGTGAAGTTAGTGAGCCAAATGGAGTTGTTCTCCACAAAAACTACTCGGCTGATCCTTCTTCAATATGCCCTTCACCAACATGCAGTGTTTCCTTGATTGAATTAGCTCTCACACCAATATTTGCGTCTAGAGCCTTTGCATTGAGGGCTATCTGAAAACGGCTGTGGCGCTGAAGTTGCCTGTGAATGTGGAGTTGGTGGCATGTGAAACGCGCATGTGGAGCATTCGTTTGTGTGGGATGCTGACCAAGCTTCATTTCAGTCCTAGGCACACAAAGGGCACTAAGCATAGAGTGTGAAAACTGAGTTTCCTTGAGAGCTGATTGGAAGCCTGATGGTGTGTGAAGTTAGTGAGCCAAATGGAGTTGTTCTCCCACAAGAACCACTCGGCTGATCCTTCTTCAATATGCCCTTCACCAACATGCAGTGTTTCCTTGATTGAATTAGCTCTCACACCAATATTTGCGTCTAGAGCCTTTGCATTGAGGGCTATCTGAAAATGGCTGTGGCGCTGAAGTTGCCTGTGAATGTGGAGTTGGTGGCATGTGAAACCCGCATGTGGAGCATTCGTTTGTGTGGGATGCTCTACCAGGTTCATTCCTAGATAATGCACTCAAAGGGCACTAAACATAGAGTGTGAAAACTGAGTTTCCTTGAGAGCTGCTTGGAAGCCTGATGGTGTGTGAAGTTAGTGAGCCAAATGGAGTTGTTCTCCCACAAGAACCACTCGGCTGATCCTTCTTCAATATGCCCTTCACCAACATGCAGTGTTTCCTTGATTGAATTAGCTCTCACACCAATATTTGCGTCTAGAGCCTTTGCATTGAGGGCTATCTGAAAACGGCTGTGGCGCTGAAGTTGCCTGTGAATGTGGAGTTGGTGGCATGTGAAACCCGCATGTGGAGCATTCGTTTGTGTGGGATGCTCTACCAGGTTCATTCCTAGATAATGCACTCAAAGGGCACTAAACATAGAGTGTGAAAACTGAGTTTCCTTGAGAGCTGCTTGGAAGCCTGATGGTGTGTGAAGTTAGTGAGCCAAATGGAGTTGTTCTCCCACAAGAACCACTCGGCTGATCCTTCTTCAATATGCCCTTCACCAACATGCAGTGTTTCCTTGATTGAATTAGCTCTCACACCAATATTTGCGTCTAGAGCCTTTGCATTGAGGGCTATCTGAAAACGGCTGTGGCGCTGAAGTTGCCTGTGAATGTGGAGTTGGTGGCATGTGAAACCCGCATGTGAAGCATTCGTTTGTGTGGGATGCTGACCAAGCTTCATTTCAGTCCTAGCCACACAAAGGGCACTAAGCATAGAGTGTGAAAACTGAGTTTCCTTGAGAGCTGCTTGGAAGCCTGATGGTGTGTGAAGTTAGTGAGCCAAATGGAGTTGTTCTCCCACAAGAACCACTCGGCTGATCCTTCTTCAATATGCCCTTCACCAACATGCAGTGTTTCCTTGATTGAATTAGCTCTCACACCAATATTTGCGTCTAGAGCCTTTGCATTGAGGGCTATCTGAAAACGGCTGTGGCGCTGAAGTTGCCTGTGAATGTGGAGTTGGTGGCATGTGAAACCCGCATGTGGAGCATTCGTTTGTGTGGGATGCTCTACCAGGTTCATTCCTAGATAATGCACTCAAAGGGCACTAAGCATAGAGTGTGAAAACTGAGTTTCCTTGAGAGCTGCTTGGAAGCCTGATGGTGTGTGAAGTTAGTGAGCCAAATGGAGTTGTTCTCCCACAAGAACCACTCGGCTGATCCTTCTTCAATATGCCCTTGACCAACATGCAGTGTTTCCTTGATTGAATTAGCTCTCACACCAATATTTGCGTCTAGAGCCTTTGCATTGAGGGCTATCTGAAAACGGCTGTGGCGCTGAAGTTGCCTGTGAATGTGGAGTTGGTGGCATGTGATACCCACATGTGGAGCATTCGTTTGTGTGGGATGCTCTACCAGGTTCATTCCTAGATAATGCACTCAAAGGGCACTAAGCATAGAGTGTGAAAACTGAGTTTCCTTGAGAGCTGCTTGGAAGCCTGATGGTGTGTGAAGTTAGTGAGCCAAATGGAGTTGTTCTCCCACAAGAACCACTCGGCTGATCCTTCTTCAATATGCCCTTCACCAACATGCGGTGTTTCCTTGATTGAATTAGCTCTCACACCAATATTTGCGTCTAGAGCCTTTGCATTGAGGGCTATCTGAAAACGGCTGTGGCGCTGAAGTTGCCTGTGAATGTGGAGTTGGTGGCATGTGAAACCCGCATGTGGAGCATTCGTTTGTGTGGGATGCTCTACCAGGTTCATTCCTAGATAATGCACTCAAAGGGCACTAAGCATAGAGTGTGAAAACTGAGTTTCCTTGAGAGCTGCTTGGAAGCCTGATGGTGTGTGAAGTTAGTGAGCCAAATGGAGTTGTTCTCCCACAAGAACCACTCGGCTGATCCTTCTTCAATATGCCCTTCACCAACATGCAGTGTTTCCTTGATTGAATTAGCTCTCACACCAATATTTGCGTCTAGAGCCTTTGCATTGAGGGCTATCTGAAAACGGCTGTGGCGCTGAAGTTGCCTGTGAATGTGGAGTTGGTGGCATGTGAAACCCACATGTGGAGCATTCGTTTGTGTGGGATGCTCTACCAGGTTCATTCCTAGATAATGCACTCAAAGGGCACTAAGCATAGAGTGTGAAAACTGAGTTTCCTTGAGAGCTGCTTGGAAGCCTGATGGTGTGTGAAGTTAGTGAGCCAAATGGAGTTGTTCTCCCACAAGAACCACTCAGCTGATCCTTCTTCAATATGCCCTTCACCAACATGCAGTGTTTCCTTGATTGAATTAGCTCTCACACCAATATTTGCGTCTAGAGCCTTTGCATTGAGGGCTATCTGAAAACGGCTGTGGCGCTGAAGTTGCCTGAGAATGTGGAGTTGGTGGCATGTGAAACCCGCATGTGGAGCATTCGTTTGTGTGGGATGCTCTACCAGGTTCATTCCTAGATAATGCACTCAAAGGGCACTAAGCATAGAGTGTGAAAACTGAGTTTCCTTGAGAGCTGCTTGGAAGCCTGATGGTGTGTGAAGTTAGTGAGCCAAATGGAGTTGTTCTCCCACAAGAACCACTCGGCTGATCCTTCTTCAATATGCCCTTCACCAACATGCAGTGTTTCCTTGATTGAATTAGCTCTCACACCAATATTTGCGTCTAGAGCCTTTGCATTGAGGGCTATCTGAAAACGGCTGTGGCGCTGAAGTTGCCTGTGAATGTGGAGTTGGTGGCATGTGAAACCCGCATGTGGAGCATTCGTTTGTGTGGGATGCTGACCAAGCTTCATTTCAGTCCTAGCCACACAAAGGGCACTAAGCATAGAGTGTGAAAACTGAGTTTCCTTGAGAGCTGCTTGGAAGCCTGATGGTGTGTGAAGTTAGTGAGCCAAATGGAGTTGTTCTCCCACAAGAACCACTCGGCTGATCCTTCTTCAATATGCCCTTCACCAACATGCAGTGTTTCCTTGATTGAATTAGCTCTCACACCAATATTTGCGTCTAGAGCCTTTGCATTGAGGGCTATCTGAAAACGGCTGTGGCGCTGAAGTTGCCTGTGAATGTGGAGTTGGTGGCATGTGAAACGCGCATGTGGAGCATTCGTTTGTGTGGGATGCTGACCAAGCTTCATTCAGTCCTAGGCACACAAAGGGCACTAAGCATAGAGTGTGAAAACTGAGTTTCCTTGAGAGCTGCTTGGAAGCCTGATGGTGTGTGAAGTTAGTGAGCCAAATGGAGTTGTTCTCCCACAAGAACCACTCGGCTGATCCTTCTTCAATATGCCCTTCACCAACATGCAGTGTTTCCTTGATTGAATTAGCTCTCACACCAATATTTGCGTCTAGAGCCTTTGCATTGTGGGCTATCTGAAAACGGCTGTGGCGCTGAAGTTGCCTGTGAATGTGGAGTTGGTGGCATGTGAAACCCGCATGTGGAGCATTCGTTTGTGTGGGATGCTCTACCAGGTTCATTCCTAGATAATGCACTCAAAGGGCACTAAGCATAGAGTGTGAAAACTGAGTTTCCTTGAGAGCTGCTTGGAAGCCTGATGGTGTGTGAAGTTAGTGAGCCAAATGGAGTTGTTCTCCCACAAGAACCACTCGGCTGATCCTTCTTCAATATGCCCTTCACCAACATGCAGTGTTTCCTTGATTGAATTAGCTCTCACACCAATATTTGCGTCTAGAGCCTTTGCATTGAGGGCTATCTGAAAACGGCTGTGGCGCTGAAGTTGCCTGTGAATGTGGAGTTGGTGGCATGTGAAACCCGCATGTGGAGCATTCGTTTGTGTGGGATGCTCTACCAGGTTCATTCCTAGATAATGCACTCAAAGGGCACTAAGCATAGAGTGTGAAAACTGAGTTTCCTTGAGAGCTGCTTGGAAGCCTGATGGTGTGTGAAGTTAGTGAGCCAAATGGAGTTGTTCTCCCACAAGAACCACTCGGCTGATCCTTCTTCAATATGCCCTTCACCAACATGCAGTGTTTCCTTGATTGAATTAGCTCTCACACCAATATTTGCGTCTAGAGCCTTTGCATTGAGGGCTATCTGAAAATGGCTGTGGCGCTGAAGTTGCCTGTGAATGTGGAGTTGGTGGCATGTGAAACCCGCATGTGGAGCATTCGTTTGTGTGGGATGCTGACCAAGCTTCATTTCAGTCCTAGCCACACAAAGAGCACTAAGCATAGAGTGTGAAAACTGAGTTTCCTTGAGAGCTGCTTGGAAGCCTGATGGTGTGTGAAGTTAGTGAGCCAAATGGAGTTGTTCTCCCACAAGAACCACTCGGCTGATCCTTCTTCAATATGCCCTTCACCAACATGCAGTGTTTCCTTGATTGAATTAGCTCTCACACCAATATTTGCGTCTAGAGCCTTTGCATTGTGGGCTATCTGAAAACGGCTGTGGCGCTGAAGTTGCCTGTGAATGTGGAGTTGGTGGCATGTGAAACCCGCATGTGGAGCATTCGTTTGTGTGGGATGCTCTACCAGGTTCATTCCTAGATAATGCACTCAAAGGGCACTAAACATAGAGTGTGAAAACTGAGTTTCCTTGAGAGCTGCTTGGAAGCCTGATGGTGTGTGAAGTTAGTGAGCCAAATGGAGTTGTTCTCCCACAAGAACCACTCGGCTGATCCTTCTTCAATATGCCCTTCACCAACATGCAGTGTTTCCTTGATTGAATTAGCTCTCACACCAATATTTGCGTCTAGAGCCTTTGCATTGAGGGCTATCTGAAAACGGCTGTGGCGCTGAAGTTGCCTGTGAATGTGGAGTTGGTGGCATGTGAAACCCGCATGTGGAGCATTCGTTTGTGTGGGATGCTGACCAAGCTTCATTTCAGTCCTAGCCACACAAAGAGCACTAAGCATAGAGTGTGAAAACTGAGTTTCCTTGAGAGCTGCTTGGAAGCCTGATGGTGTGTGAAGTTAGTGAGCCAAATGGAGTTGTTCTCCCACAAGAACCACTCGGCTGATCCTTCTTCAATATGCCCTTCACCAACATGCAGTGTTTCCTTGATTGAATTAGCTCTCACACCAATATTTGCGTCTAGAGCCTTTGCATTGTGGGCTATCTGAAAACGGCTGTGGCGCTGAAGTTGCCTGTGAATGTGGAGTTGGTGGCATGTGAAACCCGCATGTGGAGCATTCGTTTGTGTGGGATGCTCTACCAGGTTCATTCCTAGATAATGCACTCAAAGGGCACTAAACATAGAGTGTGAAAACTGAGTTTCCTTGAGAGCTGCTTGGAAGCCTGATGGTGTGTGAAGTTAGTGAGCCAAATGGAGTTGTTCTCCCACAAGAACCACTCGGCTGATCCTTCTTCAATATGCCCTTCACCAACATGCAGTGTTTCCTTGATTGAATTAGCTCTCACACCAATATTTGCGTCTAGAGCCTTTGCATTGAGGGCTATCTGAAAACGGCTGTGGCGCTGAAGTTGCCTGTGAATGTGGAGTTGGTGGCATGTGAAACCCGCATGTGGAGCATTCGTTTGTGTGGGATGCTGACCAAGCTTCATTTCAGTCCTAGCCACACAAAGAGCACTAAGCATAGAGTGTGAAAACTGAGTTTCCTTGAGAGCTGCTTGGAAGCCTGATGGTGTGTGAAGTTAGTGAGCCAAATGGAGTTGTTCTCCCACAAGAACCACTCGGCTGATCCTTCTTCAATATGCCCTTCACCAACATGCAGTGTTTCCTTGATTGAATTAGCTCTCACACCAATATTTGCGTCTAGAGCCTTTGCATTGTGGGCTATCTGAAAACGGCTGTGGCGCTGAAGTTGCCTGTGAATGTGGAGTTGGTGGCATGTGAAACCCGCATGTGGAGCATTCGTTTGTGTGGGATGCTCTACCAGGTTCATTCCTAGATAATGCACTCAAAGGGCACTAAACATAGAGTGTGAAAACTGAGTTTCCTTGAGAGCTGCTTGGAAGCCTGATGGTGTGTGAAGTTAGTGAGCCAAATGGAGTTGTTCTCCCACAAGAACCACTCGGCTGATCCTTCTTCAATATGCCCTTCACCAACATGCAGTGTTTCCTTGATTGAATTAGCTCTCACACCAATATTTGCGTCTAGAGCCTTTGCATTGAGGGCTATCTGAAAACGGCTGTGGCGCTGAAGTTGCCTGTGAATGTGGAGTTGGTGGCATGTGAAACCCGCATGTGGAGCATTCGTTTGTGTGGGATGCTCTACCAGGTTCATTCCTAGATAATGCACTCAAAGGGCACTAAGCATAGAGTGTGAAAACTGAGTTTCCTTGAGAGCTGCTTGGAAGCCTGATGGTGTGTGAAGTTAGTGAGCCAAATGGAGTTGTTCTCCCACAAGAACCACTCGGCTGATCCTTCTTCAATATGCCCTTCACCAACATGCAGTGTTTCCTTGATTGAATTAGCTCTCACACCAATATTTGCGTCTAGAGCCTTTGCATTGAGGGCTATCTGAAAATGGCTGTGGCGCTGAAGTTGCCTGTGAATGTGGAGTTGGTGGCATGTGAAACCCGCATGTGGAGCATTCGTTTGTGTGGGATGCTGACCAAGCTTCATTTCAGTCCTAGCCACACAAAGAGCACTAAGCATAGAGTGTGAAAACTGAGTTTCCTTGAGAGCTGCTTGGAAGCCTGATGGTGTGTGAAGTTAGTGAGCCAAATGGAGTTGTTCTCCCACAAGAACCACTCGGCTGATCCTTCTTCAATATGCCCTTCACCAACATGCAGTGTTTCCTTGATTGAATTAGCTCTCACACCAATATTTGCGTCTAGAGCCTTTGCATTGAGGGCTATCTGAAAATGGCTGTGGCGCTGAAGTTGCCTGTGAATGTGGAGTTGGTGGCATGTGAAACCCGCATGTGGAGCATTCGTTTGTGTGGGATGCTGACCAAGCTTCATTTCAGTCCTAGCCACACAAAGAGCACTAAGCATAGAGTGTGAAAACTGAGTTTCCTTGAGAGCTGCTTGGAAGCCTGATGGTGTGTGAAGTTAGTGAGCCAAATGGAGTTGTTCTCCCACAAGAACCACTCGGCTGATCCTTCTTCAATATGCCCTTCACCAACATGCAGTGTTTCCTTGATTGAATTAGCTCTCACACCAATATTTGCGTCTAGAGCCTTTGCATTGTGGGCTATCTGAAAACGGCTGTGGCGCTGAAGTTGCCTGTGAATGTGGAGTTGGTGGCATGTGAAACCCGCATGTGGAGCATTCGTTTGTGTGGGATGCTCTACCAGGTTCATTCCTAGATAATGCACTCAAAGGGCACTAAACATAGAGTGTGAAAACTGAGTTTCCTTGAGAGCTGCTTGGAAGCCTGATGGTGTGTGAAGTTAGTGAGCCAAATGGAGTTGTTCTCCCACAAGAACCACTCGGCTGATCCTTCTTCAATATGCCCTTCACCAACATGCAGTGTTTCCTTGATTGAATTAGCTCTCACACCAATATTTGCGTCTAGAGCCTTTGCATTGAGGGCTATCTGAAAACGGCTGTGGCGCTGAAGTTGCCTGTGAATGTGGAGTTGGTGGCATGTGAAACCCGCATGTGGAGCATTCGTTTGTGTGGGATGCTCTACCAGGTTCATTCCTAGATAATGCACTCAAAGGGCACTAAGCATAGAGTGTGAAAACTGAGTTTCCTTGAGAGCTGCTTGGAAGCCTGATGGTGTGTGAAGTTAGTGAGCCAAATGGAGTTGTTCTCCCACAAGAACCACTCGGCTGATCCTTCTTCAATATGCCCTTCACCAACATGCAGTGTTTCCTTGATTGAATTAGCTCTCACACCAATATTTGCGTCTAGAGCCTTTGCATTGAGGGCTATCTGAAAATGGCTGTGGCGCTGAAGTTGCCTGTGAATGTGGAGTTGGTGGCATGTGAAACCCGCATGTGGAGCATTCGTTTGTGTGGGATGCTGACCAAGCTTCATTTCAGTCCTAGCCACACAAAGAGCACTAAGCATAGAGTGTGAAAACTGAGTTTCCTTGAGAGCTGCTTGGAAGCCTGATGGTGTGTGAAGTTAGTGAGCCAAATGGAGTTGTTCTCCCACAAGAACCACTCGGCTGATCCTTCTTCAATATGCCCTTCACCAACATGCAGTGTTTCCTTGATTGAATTAGCTCTCACACCAATATTTGCGTCTAGAGCCTTTGCATTGAGGGCTATCTGAAAACGGCTGTGGCGCTGAAGTTGCCTGTGAATGTGGAGTTGGTGGCATGTGAAACGCGCATGTGGAGCATTCGTTTGTGTGGGATGCTGACCAAGCTTCATTTCAGTCCTAGGCACACAAAGGGCACTAAGCATAGAGTGTGAAAACTGAGTTTCCTTGAGAGCTGCTTGGAAGCCTGATGGTGTGTGAAGTTAGTGAGCCAAATGGAGTTGTTCTCCCACAAGAACCACTCGGCTGATCCTTCTTCAATATGCCCTTCACCAACATGCAGTGTTTCCTTGATTGAATTAGCTCTCACACCAATATTTGCGTCTAGAGCCTTTGCATTGAGGGCTATCTGAAAACGGCTGTGGTGCTGAAGTTGCCTGTGAATGTGGAGTTGGTGGCATGTGAAACCCGCATGTGGAGCATTCGTTTGTGTGGGATGCTGACCAAGCTTCATTTCAGTCCTAGGCACACAAAGGGCACTAAGCATAGAGTGTGAAAACTGAGTTTCCTTGAGAGCTGCTTGGAAGCCTGATGGTGTGTGAAGTTAGTGAGCCAAATGGAGTTGTTCTCCCACAAGAACCACTCGGCTGATCCTTCTTCAATATGCCCTTCACCAACATGCAGTGTTTCCTTGATTGAATTAGCTCTCACACCAATATTTGCGTCTAGAGCCTTTGCATTGTGGGCTATCTGAAAACGGCTGTGGCGCTGAATTTGCCTGTGAATGTGGAGTTGGTGGCATGTGAAACCCGCATGTGGAGCATTCGTTTGTGTGGGATGCTCTACCAGGTTCATTCCTAGATAATGCACTCAAAGGGCACTAAACATAGAGTGTGAAAACTGAGTTTCCTTGAGAGCTGCTTGGAAGCCTGATGGTGTGTGAAGTTAGTGAGCCAAATGGAGTTGTTCTCCCACAAGAACCACTCGGCTGATCCTTCTTCAATATGCCCTTCACCAACATGCAGTGTTTCCTTGATTGAATTAGCTCTCACACCAATATTTGCGTCTAGAGCCTTTGCATTGAGGGCTATCTGAAAACGGCTGTGGCGCTGAAGTTGCCTGTGAATGTGGAGTTGGTGGCATGTGAAACCCGCATGTGGAGCATTCGTTTGTGTGGGATGCTCTACCAGGTTCATTCCTAGATAATGCACTCAAAGGGCACTAAGCATAGAGTGTGAAAACTGAGTTTCCTTGAGAGCTGCTTGGAAGCCTGATGGTGTGTGAAGTTAGTGAGCCAAATGGAGTTGTTCTCCCACAAGAACCACTCGGCTGATCCTTCTTCAATATGCCCTTCACCAACATGCAGTGTTTCCTTGATTGAATTAGCTCTCACACCAATATTTGCGTCTAGAGCCTTTGCATTGAGGGCTATCTGAAAACGGCTGTGGCGCTGAAGTTGCCTGTGAATGTGGAGTTGGTGGCATGTGAAACCCGCATGTGGAGCATTCGTGTGTGTGGGATGCTGACCAAGCTTCATTTCAATCCTAGCCACACAAAGAGCACTAAGCATAGAGTGTGAAAACTGAGTTTCCTTGAGAGCTGCTTGGAAGCCTGATGGTGTGTGAAGTTAGTGAGCCAAATGGAGTTGTTCTCCCACAAGAACCACTCGGCTGATCCTTCTTCAATATGCCCTTCACCAACATGCAGTGTTTCCTTGATTGAATTAGCTCTCACACCAATATTTGCGTCTAGAGCCTTTGCATTGAGGGCTATCTGAAAATGGCTGTGGCGCTGAAGTTGCCTGTGAATGTGGAGTTGGTGGCATGTGAAACCCGCATGTGGAGCATTCGTTTGTGTGGGATGCTGACCAAGCTTCATTTCAGTCCTAGCCACACAAAGAGCACTAAGCATAGAGTGTGAAAACTGAGTTTCCTTGAGAGCTGCTTGGAAGCCTGATGGTGTGTGAAGTTAGTGAGCCAAATGGAGTTGTTCTCCCACAAGAACCACTCGGCTGATCCTTCTTCAATATGCCCTTCACCAACATGCAGTGTTTCCTTGATTGAATTAGCTCTCACACCAATATTTGCGTCTAGAGCCTTTGCATTGAGGGCTATCTGAAAACGGCTGTGGCGCTGAAGTTGCCTGTGAATGTGGAGTTGGTGGCATGTGAAACGCGCATGTGGAGCATTCGTTTGTGTGGGATGCTGACCAAGCTTCATTTCAGTCCTAGGCACACAAAGGGCACTAAGCATAGAGTGTGAAAACTGGGTTTCATTGAGAGCTGCTTAGAAGCCTGATGGTGTGTGAAGTTAGTGAGCCAAATGGAGTTGTTCTCCCACAAGAACCACTCGGCTGATCCTTCTTCAATATGCCCTTCACCAACATGCAGTGTTTCCTTGATTGAATTAGCTCTCACACCAATATTTGCGTCTAGAGCCTTTGCATTGTGGGCTATCTGAAAACGGCTGTGGCGCTGAAGTTGCCTGTGAATGTGGAGTTGGTGGCATGTGAAACCCGCATGTGGAGCATTCGTTTGTGTGGGATGCTCTACCAGGTTCATTCCTAGATAATGCACTCAAAGGGCACTAAACATAGAGTGTGAAAACTGAGTTTCCTTGAGAGCTGCTTGGAAGCCTGATGGTGTGTGAAGTTAGTGAGCCAAATGGAGTTGTTCTCCCACAAGAACCACTCGGCTGATCCTTCTTCAATATGCCCTTCACCAACATGCAGTGTTTCCTTGATTGAATTAGCTCTCACACCAATATTTGCGTCTAGAGCCTTTGCATTGAGGGCTATCTGAAAACGGCTGTGGCGCTGAAGTTGCCTGTGAATGTGGAGTTGGTGGCATGTGAAACCCGCATGTGGAGCATTCGTTTGTGTGGGATGCTCTACCAGGTTCATTCCTAGATAATGCACTCAAAGGGCACTAAGCATAGAGTGTGAAAACTGAGTTTCCTTGAGAGCTGCTTGGAAGCCTGATGGTGTGTGAAGTTAGTGAGCCAAATGGAGTTGTTCTCCCACAAGAACCACTCGGCTGATCCTTCTTCAATATGCCCTTCACCAACATGCAGTGTTTCCTTGATTGAATTAGCTCTCACACCAATATTTGCGTCTAGAGCCTTTGCATTGAGGGCTATCTGAAAACGGCTGTGGCGCCGAAGTTGCCTGTGAATGTGGAGTTGGTGGCATGTGAAACCCGCATGTGGAGCATTCGTGTGTGTGGGATGCTGACCAAGCTTCATTTCAGTCCTAGCCACACAAAGAGCACTAAGCATAGAGTGTGAAAACTGAGTTTCCTTGAGAGCTGCTTGGAAGCCTGATGGTGTGTGAAGTTAGTGAGCCAAATGGAGTTGTTCTCCCACAAGAACCACTCGGCTGATCCTTCTTCAATATGCCCTTCACCAACATGCAGTGTTTCCTTGATTGAATTAGCTCTCACACCAATATTTGCGTCTAGAGCCTTTGCATTGAGGGCTATCTGAAAATGGCTGTGGCGCTGAAGTTGCCTGTGAATGTGGAGTTGGTGGCATGTGAAACCCGCATGTGGAGCATTCGTTTGTGTGGGATGCTGACCAAGCTTCATTTCAGTCCTAGCCACACAAAGAGCACTAAGCATAGAGTGTGAAAACTGAGTTTCCTTGAGAGCTGCTTGGAAGCCTGATGGTGTGTGAAGTTAGTGAGCCAAATGGAGTTGTTCTCCCACAAGAACCACTCGGCTGATCCTTCTTCAATATGCCCTTCACCAACATGCAGTGTTTCCTTGATTGAATTAGCTCTCACACCAATATTTGCGTCTAGAGCCTTTGCATTGAGGGCTATCTGAAAACGGCTGTGGCGCTGAAGTTGCCTGTGAATGTGGAGTTGGTGGCATGTGAAACGCGCATGTGGAGCATTCGTTTGTGTGGGATGCTGACCAAGCTTCATTTCAGTCCTAGGCACACAAAGGGCACTAAGCATAGAGTGTGAAAACTGGGTTTCCTTGAGAGCTGCTTGGAAGCCTGATGGTGTGTGAAGTTAGTGAGCCAAATGGAGTTGTTCTCCCACAAGAACCACTCGGCTGATCCTTCTTCAATATGCCCTTCACCAACATGCAGTGTTTCCTTGATTGAATTAGCTCTCACACCAATATTTGCGTCTAGAGCCTTTGCATTGAGGGCTATCTGAAAACGGCTGTGGCGCTGAAGTTGCCTGTGAATGTGGAGTTGGTGGCATGTGAAACCCGCATGTGGAGCATTCGTTTGTGTGGGATGCTCTACCAGGTTCATTCCTAGATAATGCACTCAAAGGGCACTAAACATAGAGTGTGAAAACTGAGTTTCCTTGAGAGCTGCTTGGAAGCCTGATGGTGTGTGAAGTTAGTGAGCCAAATGGAGTTGTTCTCCCACAAGAACCACTCGGCTGATCCTTCTTCAATATGCCCTTCACCAACATGCAGTGTTTCCTTGATTGAATTAGCTCTCACACCAATATTTGCGTCTAGAGCCTTTGCATTGAGGGCTATCTGAAAACGGCTGTGGCGCTGAAGTTGCCTGTGAATGTGGAGTTGGTGGCATGTGAAACCCGCATGTGGAGCATTCGTTTGTGTGGGATGCTCTACCAGGTTCATTCCTAGATAATGCACTCAAAGGGCACTAAGCATAGAGTGTGAAAACTGAGTTTCCTTGAGAGCTGCTTGGAAGCCTGATGGTGTGTGAAGTTAGTGAGCCAAATGGAGTTGTTCTCCCACAAGAACCACTCGGCTGATCCTTCTTCAATATGCCCTTCACCAACATGCAGTGTTTCCTTGATTGAATTAGCTCTCACACCAATATTTGCGTCTAGAGCCTTTGCATTGAGGGCTATCTGAAAACGGCTGTGGCGCTGAAGTTGCCTGTGAATGTGGAGTTGGTGGCACGTGAAACCCGCATGTGGAGCATTCGTTTGTGTGGGATGCTCTACCAGGTTCATTCCTAGATAATGCACTCAAAGGGCACTAAACATAGAGTGTGAAAACTGAGTTTCCTTGAGAGCTGCTTGGAAGCCTGATGGTGTGTGAAGTTAGTGAGCCAAATGGAGTTGTTCTCCCACAAGAACCACTCGGCTGATCCTTCTTCAATATGCCCTTCACCAACATGCAGTGTTTCCTTGATTGAATTAGCTCTCACACCAATATTTGCGTCTAGAGCCTTTGCATTGAGGGCTATCTGAAAACGGCTGTGGCGCTGAAGTTGCCTGTGAATGTGGAGTTAGTGGCATGTGAAACCCGCATGTGGAGCATTCGTTTGTGTGGGATGCTCTACCAGGTTCATTCCTAGATAATGCACTCAAAGGGCACTAAGCCTAGAGTGTGAAAACTGAGTTTCCTTGAGAGCTGCTTGGAAGCCTGATGGTGTGTGAAGTTGGTGAGCCAAATGGAGTTGTTCTCCCACAAGAACCACTCGGCTGATCCTTCTTCAATATGCCCTTCACCAACATGCAGTGTTTCCTTGATTGAATTAGCTCTCACACCAATATTTGCGTCTAGAGCCTTTGCATTGTGGGCTATCTGAAAATGGCTGTGGCGCTGAAGTTGCCTGTGAATGTGGAGTTGGTGGCATGTGAAACCCGCATGTGGAGCATTCGTTTGTGTGGGATGCTGACCAAGCTTCATTTCAGTCCTAGCCACACAAAGAGCACTAAGCATAGAGTGTGAAAACTGAGTTTCCTTGAGAGCTGCTTGGAAGCCTGATGGTGTGTGAAGTTAGTGAGCCAAATGGAGTTGTTCTCCCACAAGAACCACTCGGCTGATCCTTCTTCAATATGCCCTTCACCAACATGCAGTGTTTCCTTGATTGAATTAGCTCTCACACCAATATTTGCGTCTAGAGCCTTTGCATTGAGGGCTATCTGAAAACGGCTGTGGCGCTGAAGTTGCCTGTGAATGTGGAGTTAGTGGCATGTGAAACCCGCATGTGGAGCATTCGTTTGTGTGGGATGCTCTACCAGGTTCATTCCTAGATAATGCACTCAAAGGGCACTAAGCCTAGAGTGTGAAAACTGAGTTTCCTTGAGAGCTGCTTGGAAGCCTGATGGTGTGTGAAGTTGGTGAGCCAAATGGAGTTGTTCTCCCACAAGAACCACTCGGCTGATCCTTCTTCAATATGCCCTTCACCAACATGCAGTGTTTCCTTGATTGAATTAGCTCTCACACCAATATTTGCGTCTAGAGCCTTTGCATTGTGGGCTATCTGAAAATGGCTGTGGCGCTGAAGTTGCCTGTGAATGTGGAGTTGGTGGCATGTGAAACCCGCATGTGGAGCATTCGTTTGTGTGGGATGCTGACCAAGCTTCATTTCAGTCCTAGCCACACAAAGAGCACTAAGCATAGAGTGTGAAAACTGAGTTTCCTTGAGAGCTGCTTGGAAGCCTGATGGTGTGTGAAGTTAGTGAGCCAAATGGAGTTGTTCTCCCACAAGAACCACTCGGCTGATCCTTCTTCAATATGCCCTTCACCAACATGCAGTGTTTCCTTGATTGAATTAGCTCTCACACCAATATTTGCGTCTAGAGCCTTTGCATTGAGGGCTATCTGAAAACGGCTGTGGCGCTGAAGTTGCCTGTGAATGTGGAGTTGGTGGCATGTGAAACCCGCATGTGGAGCATTCGTTTGTGTGGGATGCTCTACCAGGTTCATTCCTAGATAATGCACTCAAAGGGCACTAAGCATAGAGTGTGAAAACTGAGTTTCCTTGAGAGTTGCTTGGAAGCCTGATGGTGTGTGAAGTTAGTGAGCCAAATGGAGTTGTTCTCCCACAAGAACCATTCGGCTGATCCTCCTTCAAAATGCCCTTCACCAGCATGCAGTGTTTCCTTGATTGAATTAGCTCTCACACCAATATTTGCGTCTAGAGCCTTTGCATTGAGGGCTATCTGAAAACGGCTGTGGCGCTGAAGTTGCCTGTGAATGTGGAGTTGGTGGCATGTGAAACCCGCATGTGGAGCATTCGTTTGTGTGGGATGCTGACCAAGCTTCATTTCAGTCCTAGCCACACAAAGAGCACTAAGCATAGAGTGTGAAAACTGAGTTTCCTTGAGAGCTGCTTGGAAGCCTGATGGTGTGTGAAGTTAGTGAGCCAAATGGAGTTGTTCTCCCACAAGAACCACTCGGCTGATCCTTCTTCAATATGCCCTTCACCAACATGCAGTGTTTCCTTGATTGAATTAGCTCTCACACCAATATTTGCGTCTAGAGCCTTTGCATTGAGGGCTATCTGAAAACGGCTGTGGCGCTGAAGTTGCCTGTGAATGTGGAGTTGGTGGCATGTGAAACCCGCATGTGGAGCATTCGTTTGTGTGGGATGCTCTACCAGGTTCATTCCTAGATAATGCACTCAAAGGGCACTAAGCATAGAGTGTGAAAACTGAGTTTCCTTGAGAGCTGCTTGGAAGCCTGATGGTGTGTGAAGTTAGTGAGCCAAATGGAGTTGTTCTCCCACAAGAACCACTCGGCTGATCCTTCTTCAATATGCCCTTCACCAACATGCAGTGTTTCCTTGATTGAATTAGCTCTCACACCAATATTTGCGTCTAGATCCTTTGCATTGAGGGCTATCTGCAAACGGCTGTGGCGCTGAAGTTGCCTGTGAATGTGGAGTTGGTGGCATGTGAAACCCGCATGTGGAGCATTCGTTTGTGTGGGATGCTGACCAAGCTTCATTTCAGTCCTAGGCCCACAAAGGGCACTAAGCATAGAGTGTGAAAACTGAGTTTCCTTGAGAGCTGCTTGGAAGCCTGATGGTGTGTGAGGTTAGTGAGCCAAATGGAGTTGTTCTCCCACAAGAACCACTCGGCTGATCCTTCTTCAATATGCCCTTCACCAACATGCAGTGTTTCCTTGATTGAATTAGCTCTCACACCAATATTTGCGTCTAGAGCCTTTGCATTGAGGGCTATCTGAAAACGGTTGTGGCGCTGAAGTTGCCTGTGAATGTGGAGTTGGTGGCATGTGAAACCCGCATGTGGAGCATTCGTTTGTGTGGGATGCTGACCAAGCTTCATTTCAGTCCTAGGCACACAAAGGGCACTAAGCATAGAGTGTGAAAACTGAGTTTCCTTGAGAGCTGCTTGGAAGCCTGATGGTGTGTGAAGTTAGTGAGCCAAATGGAGTTGTTCTCCCACAAGAACCACTCGGCTGATCCTTCTTCAATATGCCCTTCACCAACATGCAGTGTTTCCTTGATTGAATTAGCTCTCACACCAATATTTGCGTCTAGAGCCTTTGCATTGAGGGCTATCTGAAAACGGCTGTGGCGCTGAAGTTGCCTGTGAATGTGGAGTTGGTGGCATGTGAAACCCACATGTGGAGCATTCGTTTGTGTGGGATGCTGACCAAGCTTCATTTCAGTCCTAGGCACACAAAGGGCACTAAGCATAGAGTGTGAAAACTGAGTTTCCTTGAGAGCTGCTTGGAAGCCTGATGGTGTGTGAAGTTAGTGAGCCAAATGGAGTTGTTCTCCCACAAGAACCACTCGGCTGATCCTTCTTCAATATGCCCTTCACCAACATGCAGTGTTTCCTTGATTGAATTAGCTCTCACACCAATATTTGCGTCTAGAGCCTTTGCATTGAGGGCTATCTGAAAACGGCTGTGGCGCTGAAGTTGCCTGTGAATGTGGAGTTGGTGGCATGTGAAACCCGCATGTGGAGCATTCGTTTGTGTGGGATGCTCTACCAGGTTCATTCCTAGATAATGCACTCAAAGGGCACTAAACATAGAGTGTGAAAACTGAGTTTCCTTGAGAGCTGCTTGGAAGCCTGATGGTGTGTGAAGTTAGTGAGCCAAATGGAGTTGTTCTCCCACAAGAACCACTCGGCTGATCCTTCTTCAATATGCCCTTCACCAACATGCAGTGTTTCCTTGATTGAATTAGCTCTCACACCAATATTTGCGTCTAGAGCCTTTGCATTGAGGGCTATCTGGAAACGGCTGTGGCGCTGAAGTTGCCTGTGAATGTGGAGTTGGTGGCATGTGAAACCCGCATGTGGAGCATTCGTTTGTGTGGGATGCTGACCAAGCTTCATTTCAGTCCTAGGCACACAAACGGCACTAAGCATAGAGTGTGAAAACTGAGTTTCCTTGAGAGCTGCTTGGAAGCCTGATGGTGTGTGAGGTTAGTGAGCCAAATGGAGTTGTTCTCCCACAAGAACCACTCGGCTGATCCTTCTTCAATATGCCCTTCACCAACATGCAGTGTTTCCTTGATTGAATTAGCTCTCACACCAATATTTGCGTCTAGAGCCTTTGCATTGAGGGCTATCTGAAAACGGCTGTGGCGCTGAAGTTGCCTGTGAATGTGGAGTTGGTGGCATGTGAAACCCACATGTGGAGCATTCGTTTGTGTGGGATGCTCTACCAGGTTCATTCCTAGATAATGCACTCAAAGGGCACTAAGCATAGAGTGTGAAAACTGAGTTTCCTTGAGAGCTGCTTGGAAGCCTGATGGTGTGTGAAGTTAGTGAGCCAAATGGAGTTGTTCTCCCACAAGAACCACTCGGCTGATCCTTCTTCAATATGCCCTTCACCAACATGCAGTGTTTCCTTGATTGAATTAGCTCTCACACCAACATTTGCGTCTAGAGCCTTTGCATTGAGGGCTATCTGAAAACGGCTGTGGCGCTGAAGTTGCCTGTGAATGTGGAGTTGGTGGCATGTGAAACCCGCATGTGGAGCATTCGTTTGTGTGGGATGCTCTACCAGGTTCATTCCTAGATAATGCACTCAAAGGGCACTAAGCATAGAGTGTGAAAACTGAGTTTCCTTGAGAGCTGCTTGGAAGCCTGATGGTGTGTGAAGTTAGTGAGCCAAATGGAGTTGTTCTCCCACAAGAACCACTCGGCTGATCCTTCTTCAATATGCCCTTCACCAACATGCAGTGTTTCCTTGATTGAATTAGCTCTCACACCAATATTTGCGTCTAGAGCCTTTGCATTGAGGGCTATCTGCAAACGGCTGTGGCGCTGAAGTTGCCTGTGAATGTGGAGTTGGTGGCATGTGAAACCCGCATGTGGAGCATTCGTTTGTGTGGGATGCTCTACCAGGTTCATTCCTAGATAATGCACTCAAAGGGCACTAAGCATAGAGTGTGAAAACTGAGTTTCCTTGAGAGCTGCTTGGAAGCCTGATGGTGTGTGAGGTTAGTGAGCCAAATGGAGTTGTTCTCCCACAAGAACCACTCGGCTGATCCTTCTTCAATATGCCCTTCACCAACATGCAGTGTTTCCTTGATTGAATTAGCTCTCACACCAATATTTGCGTCTAGAGCCTTTGCATTGAGGGCTATCTGAAAACGGCTGTGGCGCTGAAGTTGCCTGTGAATGTGGAGTTGGTGGCATGTGAAACCCACATGTGGAGCATTCGTTTGTGTGGGATGCTCTACCAGGTTCATTCCTAGATAATGCACTCAAAGGGCACTAAGCATAGAGTGTGAAAACTGAGTTTCCTTGAGAGCTGCTTGGAAGCCTGATGGTGTGTGAAGTTAGTGAGCCAAATGGAGTTGTTCTCCCACAAGAACCACTCGGCTGATCCTTCTTCAATATGCCCTTCACCAACATGCAGTGTTTCCTTGATTGAATTAGCTCTCACACCAATATTTGCGTCTAGAGCCTTTGCATTGAGGGCTATCTGAAAACGGCTGTGGCGCTGAAGTTGCCTGTGAATGTGGAGTTGGTGGCATGTGAAACCCGCATGTGAAGCATTCGTTTGTGTGGGATGCTGACCAAGCTTCATTTCAGTCCTAGGCACACAAAGGGCACTAAGCATAGAGTGTGAAAACTGAGTTTCCTTGAGAGCTGCTTGGAAGCCTGATGGTGTGTGAAGTTAGTGAGCCAAATGGAGTTGTTCTCCCACAAGAACCACTCGGCTGATCCTTCTTCAATATGCCCTTCACCAACATGCAGTGTTTCCTTGATTGAATTAGCTCTCACACCAATATTTGCGTCTAGAGCCTTTGCATTGAGGGCTATCTGAAAACGGCTGTGGCGCTGAAGTTGCCTGTGAATGTGGAGTTGGTGGCATGTGAAACCCGCATGTGGAGCATTCGTTTGTGTGGGATGCTCTACCAGGTTCATTCCTAGATAATGCACTCAAAGGGCACTAAGCATAGAGTGTGAAAACTGAGTTTCCTTGAGAGCTGCTTGGAAGCCTGATGGTGTGTGAAGTTAGTGAGCCAAATGGAGTTGTTCTCCCACAAGAACCACTCGGCTGATCCTTCTTCAATATGCCCTTCACCAACATGCAGTGTTTCCTTGATTGAATTAGCTCTCACACCAATATTTGCGTCTAGAGCCTTTGCATTGAGGGCTATCTGAAAACGGCTGTGGCGCTGAAGTTGCCTGTGAATGTGGAGTTGGTGGCATGTGAAACCCGCATGTGGAGCATTCGTTTGTGTGGGATGCTGACCAAGCTTCATTTCAGTCCTAGGCACACAAAGGGCACTAAGCATAGAGTGTGAAAACTGAGTTTCCTTGAGAGCTGCTTGGAAGCCTGATGGTGTGTGAAGTTAGTGAGCCAAATGGAGTTGTTCTCCCACAAGAACCACTCAGCTGATCCTTCTTCAATATGCCCTTCACCAACATGCAGTGTTTCCTTGATTGAATTAGCTCTCACACCAATATTTGCGTCTAGAGCCTTTGCATTGAGGGCTATCTGAAAACGGCTGTGGCGCTGAAGTTGCCTGTGAATGTGGAGTTGGTGGCATGTGAAACCCGCATGTGGAGCATTCGTTTGTGTGGGATGCTGACCAAGCTTCATTTCAGTCCTAGGCACACAAAGGGCACTAAGCATAGAGTGTGAAAACTGAGTTTCCTTGAGAGCTGCTTGGAAGCCTGATGGTGTGTGAAGTTAGTGAGCCAAATGGAGTTGTTCTCCCACAAGAACCACTCGGCTGATCCTTCTTCAATATGCCCTTCACCAACATGCAGTGTTTCCTTGATTGAATTAGCTCTCACACCAATATTTGCGTCTAGAGCCTTTGCATTGAGGGCTATCTGAAAACGGCTGTGGCGCTGAAGTTGCCTGTGAATGTGGAGTTGGTGGCATGTGAAACCCGCATGTGGAGCATTCGTTTGTGTGGGATGCTCTACCAGGTTCATTCCTAGATAATGCACTCAAAGGGCACTAAACATAGAGTGTGAAAACTGAGTTTCCTTGAGAGCTGCTTGGAAGCCTGATGGTGTGTGAAGTTAGTGAGCCAAATGGAGTTGTTCTCCCACAAGAACCACTCGGCTGATCCTTCTTCAATATGCCCTTCACCAACATGCAGTGTTTCCTTGATTGAATTAGCTCTCACACCAATATTTGCGTCTAGAGCCTTTGCATTGAGGGCTATCTGAAAACGGCTGTGGCGCTGAAGTTGCCTGTGAATGTGGAGTTGGTGGCATGTGAAACCCGCATGTGGAGCATTCGTTTGTGTGGGATGCTGACCAAGCTTCATTTCAGTCCTAGGCACACAAAGGGCACTAAGCATAGAGTGTGAAAACTGAGTTTCCTTGAGAGCTGCTTGGAAGCCTGATGGTGTGTGAAGTTAGTGAGCCAAATGGAGTTGTTCTCCCACAAGAACCACTCGGCTGATCCTTCTTCAATATGCCCTTCACCAACATGCAGTGTTTCCTTGATTGAATTAGCTCTCACACCAATATTTGCGTCTAGAGCCTTTGCATTGAGGGCTATCTGAAAACGGCTGTGGCGCTGAAGTTGCCTGTGAATGTGGAGTTGGTGGCATGTGAAACCCGCATGTGGAGCATTCGTTTGTGTGGGATGCTCTACCAGGTTCATTCCTAGATAATGCACTCAAAGGGCACTAAACATAGAGTGTGAAACCTGCGTTTCCTTGAGAGCTGCTTGGAAGCCTGATGGTGTGTGAAGTTAGTGAGCCAAATGGAGTTGTTCTCCCACAAGAACCACTCGGCTGATCCTTCTTCAATATGCCCTTCACCAACATGCAGTGTTTCCTTGATTGAATTAGCTCTCACACCAATATTTGCGTCTAGATCCTTTGCATTGAGGGCTATCTGAAAACGGCTGTGGCGCTGAAGTTGCCTGTGAATGTGGAGTTGGTGGCATGTGAAACCCGCATGTGGAGCATTCGTTTGTGTGGGATGCTGACCAAGCTTCATTTCAGTCCTAGGCACACAAAGGGCACTAAGCATAGAGTGTGAAAACTGAGTTTCCTTGAGAGCTGCTTGGAAGCCTGATGGTGTGTGAGGTTAGTGAGCCAAATGGAGTTGTTCTCCCACAAGAACCACTCGGCTGATCCTTCTTCAATATGCCCTTCACCAACATGCAGTGTTTCCTTGATTGAATTAGCTCTCACACCAATATTTGCGTCTAGAGCCTTTGCATTGAGGGCTATCTGAAAACGGCTGTGGCGCTGAAGTTGCCTGTGAATGTGGAGTTGGTGGCATGTGAAACCCGCATGTGGAGCATTCGTTTGTGTGGGATGCTCTACCAGGTTCATTCCTAGATAATGCACTCAAAGGGCACTAAACATAGAGTGTGAAAACTGAGTTTCCTTGAGAGCTGCTTGGAAGCCTGATGGTGTGTGAAGTTAGTGAGCCAAATGGAGTTGTTCTCCCACAAGAACCACTCGGCTGATCCTTCTTCAATATGCCCTTCACCAACATGCAGTGTTTCCTTGATTGAATTAGCTCTCACACCAATATTTGCGTCTAGATCCTTTGCATTGAGGGCTATCTGAAAACGGCTGTGGCGCTGAAGTTGCCTGTGAATGTGGAGTTGGTGGCATGTGAAACCCGCATGTGGAGCATTCGTTTGTGTGGGATGCTGACCAAGCTTCATTTCAGTCCTAGGCACACAAAGGGCACTAAGCATAGAGTGTGAAAACTGAGTTTCCTTGAGAGCTGCTTGGAAGCCTGATGGTGTGTGAGGTTAGTGAGCCAAATGGAGTTGTTCTCCCACAAGAACCACTCGGCTGATCCTTCTTCAATATGCCCTTCACCAACATGCAGTGTTTCCTTGATTGAATTAGCTCTCACACCAATATTTGCGTCTAGAGCCTTTGCATTGAGGGCTATCTGAAAACGGCTGTGGCGCTGAAGTTGCCTGTGAATGTGGAGTTGGTGGCATGTGAAACCCGCATGTGGAGCATTCGTTTGTGTGGGATGCTGACCAAGCTTCATTTCAATCCTAGGCACACAAAGGGCACTAAGCATAGAGTGTGAAAACTGAGTTTCCTTGAGAGCTGCTTGGAAGCCTGATGGTGTGTGAAGTTAGTGAGCCAAATGGAGTTGTTCTCCCACAAGAACCACTCGGCTGATCCTTCTTCAATATGCCCTTCACCAACATGCAGTGTTTCCTTGATTGAATTAGCTCTCACACCAATATTTGCGTCTAGAGCCTTTGCATTGAGGGCTATCTGAAAACGGCTGTGGCGCTGAAGTTGCCTGTGAATGTGGAGTTGGTGGCATGTGAAACCCGCATGTGGAGCATTCGTTTGTGTGGGATGCTCTACCAGGTTCATTCCTAGATAATGCACTCAAAGGGCACTAAACATAGAGTGTGAAAACTGAGTTTCCTTGAGAGCTGCTTGGAAGCCTGATGGTGTGTGAAGTTAGTGAGCCAAATGGAGTTGTTCTCCCACAAGAACCACTCGGCTGATCCTTCTTCAATATGCCCTTCACCAACATGCAGTGTTTCCTTGATTGAATTAGCTCTCACACCAATATTTGCGTCTAGAGCCTTTGCATTGAGGGCTATCTGAAAACGGCTGTGGCGCTGAAGTTGCCTGTGAATGTGGAGTTGGTGGCATGTGAAACCCGCATGTGGAGCATTCGTTTGTGTGGGATGCTGACCAAGCTTCATTTCAGTCCTAGGCACACAAAGGGCACTAAGCATAGAGTGTGAAAACTGAGTTTCCTTGAGAGCTGCTTGGAAGCCTGATGGTGTGTGAAGTTAGTGAGCCAAATGGAGTTGTTCTCCCACAAGAACCACTCGGCTGATCCTTCTTCAATATGCCCTTCACCAACATGCAGTGTTTCCTTGATTGAATTAGCTCTCACACCAATATTTGCGTCTAGAGCCTTTGCATTGAGGGCTATCTGAAAACGGCTGTGGCGCTGAAGTTGCCTGTGAATGTGGAGTTGGTGGCATGTGAAACCCGCATGTGGAGCATTCGTTTGTGTGGGATGCTCTACCAGGTTCATTCCTAGATAATGCACTCAAAGGGCACTAAACATAGAGTGTGAAAACTGAGTTTCCTTGAGAGCTGCTTGGAAGCCTGATGGTGTGTGAAGTTAGTGAGCCAAATGGAGTTGTTCTCCCACAAGAACCACTCGGCTGATCCTTCTTCAATATGCCCTTCACCAACATGCAGTGTTTCCTTGATTGAATTAGCTCTCACACCAATATTTGCGTCTAGAGCCTTTGCATTGAGGGCTATCTGAAAACGGCTGTGGCGCTGAAGTTGCCTGTGAATGTGGAGTTGGTGGCATGTGAAACCCGCATGTGGAGCATTCGTTTGTGTGGGATGCTGACCAAGCTTCATTTCAGTCCTAGGCACACAAACGGCACTAAGCATAGAGTGTGAAAACTGAGTTTCCTTGAGAGCTGCTTGGAAGCCTGATGGTGTGTGAGGTTAGTGAGCCAAATGGAGTTGTTCTCCCACAAGAACCACTCGGCTGATCCTTCTTCAATATGCCCTTCACCAACATGCAGTGTTTCCTTGATTGAATTAGCTCTCACACCAATATTTGCGTCTAGAGCCTTTGCATTGAGGGCTATCTGAAAACGGCTGTGGCGCTGAAGTTGCCTGTGAATGTGGAGTTGGTGGCATGTGAAACCCGCATGTGGAGCATTCGTTTGTGTGGGATGCTCTACCAGGTTCATTCCTAGATAATGCACTCAAAGGGCACTAAGCATAGAGTGTGAAAACTGAGTTTCCTTGAGAGCTGCTTGGAAGCCTGATGGTGTGTGAAGTTAGTGAGCCAAATGGAGTTGTTCTCCCACAAGAACCACTCGGCTGATCCTTCTTCAATATGCCCTTCACCAACATGCAGTGTTTCCTTGATTGAATTAGCTCTCACACCAATATTTGCGTCTAGAGCCTTTGCATTGAGGGCTATCTGAAAACGGCTGTGGCGCTGAAGTTGCCTGTGAATGTGGAGTTGGTGGCATGTGAAACCCGCATGTGGAGCATTCGTATGTGTGGGATGCTGACCAAGCTTCATTTCAGTCCTAGCCACACAAAGAGCACTAAGCATAGAGTGTGAAAACTGAGTTTCCTTGAGAGCTGCTTGGAAGCCTGATGGTGTGTGAAGTTAGTGAGCCAAATGGAGTTGTTCTCCCACAAGAACCACTCGGCTGATCCTTCTTCATTATGCCCTTCACCAACATGCAGTGTTTCCTTGATTGAATTAGCTCTCACACCAATATTTGCGTCTAGAGCCTTTGCATTGAGGGCTATCTGAAAACGGCTGTGGCGCTGCAGTTGCCTGTGAATGTGGAGTTGGTGGCATGTGAAACCCGCATGTGGAGCATTCGTTTGTGTGGGATGCTCTCCAAGCTTCATTTCAGTCCTAGGCACACAAAGGGCACTAAGCATAGAGTGTGAAAACTGAGTTTCCTTGAGAGCTGCTTGGAAGGCTGATGGTGTGTGAAGTTAGTGAGCCAAATGGAGTTGTTCTCCCACAAGAACCACTCGGCTGATCCTTCTTCAATATGCCCTTCACCAACATGCAGTGTTTCCTTGATTGAATTAGCTCTCACACCAATATTTGCGTCTAGAGCCTTTGCATTGAGGGCTATCTGAAAACGGCTGTGGCGCTGAAGTTGCCTGTGAATGTGGAGTTGGTGGCATGTGAAACCCGCATGTGGAGCATTTGTTTGTGTGGGATGCTCTACCAGGTTCATTTCAGTCCTAGCCATACAAAGGGCACTAAGCATAGAGTGTGAAAACTGAGTTTCCTTGAGAGCTGCTTGGAAGCCTGATGGTGTGTGAAGTTAGTGAGCCAAATGGAGTTGTTCTCCCACAAGAACCACTCGGCTGATCCTTCTTCAATATGCCCTTCACCAACATGCAGTGTTTCCTTGATTAAATTAGCTCTCACACCAATATTTGCGTCTAGAGCCTTTGCATTGAGGGCTATCTGAAAACGGCTGTGGCGCTGAAGTTGCCTGTGAATGTGGAGTTGGTGGCATGTGAAACCCGCATGTGGAGCATTCGTTTGTGTGGGATGCTCTACCAGGTTCATTCCTAGATAATGCACTGAAAGGGCACTAAGCATAGAGTGTGAAAACTGAGTTTCCTTGAGAGCTGCTTGTAAGCCTGATGGTGTGTGAAGTTAGTGAGCCAAATGGAGTTGTTCTCCCACAAGAACCACTCGGCTGATCCTTCTTCAATATGCCCTTCACCAACATGCAGTGTTTCCTTGATTGAATTAGCTCTCACACCAATATTTGCGTCTAGAGCCTTTGCATTGAGGGCTATCTGAAAATGGCTGTGGCGCTGAAGTTGCGAGTGAATGTGGAGTTGGTGGCATGTGAAACCCGCATGTGGAGCATTCGTTTGTGTGGGATGCTGACCAAGCTTCATTTCAGTCCTAGCCACACAAAGAGCACTAAGCATAGAGTGTGAAAACTGAGTTTCCTTGAGAGCTGCTTGGAAGCCTGATGGGTGTGTGAAGTTAGTGAGCCAAATGGAGTTGTTCTCCCACAAGAACCACTCGGCTGATCCTTCTTTAATATGCCCTTCACCAACATGCAGTGTTTCCTTGATTGAATTAGCTCTCACACCAATATTTGCGTCTAGAGCCTTTGCATTGAGGGCTATCTGAAAACGGCTGTGGCGCTGAAGTTGCCTGTGAATGTGGAGTTGGTGGCATGTGAAACCCGCATGTGGAGCATTCGTATGTGTGGGATGCTGACCAAGCTTCATTTCAGTCCTAGCCACACAAAGAGCACTAAGCATAGAGTGTGAAAACTGAGTTTCCTTGAGAGCTGCTTGGAAGCCTGATGGTGTGTGAAGTTAGTGAGCCAAATGGAGTTGTTCTCCCACAAGAACCACTCGGCTGATCCTTCTTCAATATGCCCTTCACCAACATGCAGTGTTTCCTTGATTGAATTAGCTCTCACACCAATATTTGCGTCTAGAGCCTTTGCATTGAGGGCTATCTGAAAACGGCTGTGGCGCTGAAGTTGCCTGTGAATGTGGAGTTGGTGGCATGTGAAACCCGCATGTGGAGCATTCGTTTGTGTGGGATGCTCTACCAGGTTCATTCCTAGATAATGCACTCAAAGGGCACTAAGCATAGAGTGTGAAAACTGAGTTTCCTTGAGAGCTGCTTGGAAGCCTGATGGTGTGTGAAGTTAGTGAGCCAAATGGAGTTGTTCTCCCACAAGAACCACTCGGCTGATCCTTCTTCAATATGCCCTTCACCAACATGCAGTGTTTCCTTGATTGAATTAGCTCTCACACCAATATTTGCGTCTAGAGCCTTTGCATTGAGGGCTATCTGAAAACGGCTGTGGCGCTGAAGTTGCCTGTGAATGTGGAGTTGGTGGCATGTGAAACCCGCATGTGGAGCATTCGTTTGTGTGGGATGCTCTACCAGGTTCATTCCTAGATAATGCACTCAAAGGGCACTAAGCATAGAGTGTGAAAACTGAGTTTCCTTGAGAGCTGCTTGGAAGCCTGATGGTGTGTGAAGTTAGTGAGCCAAATGGAGTTGTTCTCCCACAAGAACCACTCGGCTGATCCTTCTTCAATATGCCCTTCACCAACATGCAGTGTTTCCTTGATTGAATTAGCTCTCACACCAATATTTGCGTCTAGAGCCTTTGCATTGAGGGCTATCTGAAAACGGCTGTGGCGCTGAAGTTGCCTGTGAATGTGGAGTTGGTGGCACGTGAAACCCGCATGTGGAGCATTCGTTTGTGTGGGATGCTGACCAAGCTTCATTTCAGTCCTAGGCACACAAAGGGCACTAAGCATAGAGTGTGAAAACTGAGTTTCCTTGAGAGCTGCTTGGAAGGCTGATGGTGTGTGAAGTTAGTGAGCCAAATGAGTTGTTCTCCCACAAGAACCACTCGGCTGATCCTTCTTCAATATGCCCTTCACCAACATGCAGTGTTTCCTTGATTGAATTAGCTCTCACACCAATATTTGCGTCTAGAGCCTTTGCATTGAGGGCTATCTGAAAACGGCTGTGGCGCTGAAGTTGCCTGTGAATGTGGAGTTGGTGGCACGTGAAACCCGCATGTGAAGCATTCGTTTGTGTGGGATGCTCTACCAGGTTCATTCCTAGATAATGCACTCAAAGGGCACTAAGCATAGAGTGTGAAAACTGAGTTTCCTTGAGAGCTGCTTGGAAGCCTGATGGTGTGTGAAGTTAGTGAGCCAAATGGAGTTGTTCTCCCACAAGAACCACTCGGCTGATCCTTCTTCAATATGCCCTTCACCAACATGCAGTGTTTCCTTGATTAAATTAGCTCTCACACCAATATTTGCGTCTAGAGCCTTTGCATTGAGGGCTATCTGAAAACGGCTGTAGCGCTGAAGTTGCCTGTGAATGTGGAGTTGGTGGCATGTGAAACCCGCATGTGGAGCATTCGTTTGTGTGGGATGCTCTACCAGGTTCATTCCTAGATAATGCACTCAAAGGGCACTAAGCATAGAGTGTGAAACCTGAGTTTCCTTGAGAGCTGCTTGTAAGCCTGATGGTGTGTGAAGTTAGTGAGCCAAATGGAGTTGTTCTCCCACAAGAACCACTCGGCTGATCCTTCTTCAATATGCCCTTCACCAACATGCAGTGTTTCCTTGCTTGAATTAGCTCTCACACCAATATTTGCGTCTAGAGCCTTTGCATTGAGGGCTATCTGAAAATGGCTGTGGCGCTGAAGTTGCGAGTGAATGTGGAGTTGGTGGCATGTGAAACCCGCATGTGGAGCATTCGTTTGTGTGGGATGCTGACCAAGCTTCATTTCAGTCCTAGCCACACAAAGAGCACTAAGCATAGAGTGTGAAAACTGAGTTTCCTTGAGAGCTGCTTGGAAGCCTGATGGTGTGTGAATTTAGTGAGCCAAATGGAGTTGTTCTCCCACAAGAACCACTCGGCTGATCCTTCTTCAATATGCCCTTCACCAACATGCAGTGTTTCCTTGATTGAATTAGCTCTCACACCAATATTTGCGTCTAGAGCCTTTGCATTGAGGGCTATCTGAAAACGGCTGTGGCGCTGAAGTTGCCTGTGAATGTGGAGTTGGTGGCATGTGAAACCCGCATGTGGAGCATTCGTATGTGTGGGATGCTGACCAAGCTTCATTTCAGTACTAGCCACACAAAGAGCACTAAGCATAGAGTGTGAAAACTGAGTTTCCTTGAGAGCTGCTTGGAAGCCTGATGGTGTGTGAAGTTAGTGAGCCAAATGGAGTTGTTCTCCCAAAAGAACCACTCGGCTGATCCTTCTTCATTATGCCCTTGACCAACATGCAGTGTTTCCTTGATTGAATTAGCTCTCACACCAATATTTGCGTCTAGAGCCTTTGCATTTAGGGCTATCTGAAAACGGCTGTGGCGCTGAAGTTGCCTGTGAATGTGGAGTTGGTGGCATGTGAAACCCGCATGTGGAGCATTCGTTTGTGTGGGATGCTCTCCAAGCTTCATTTCAGTCCTAGGCACACAAAGGGCACTAAGCATAGAGTGTGAAAACTGAGTTTCCTTGAGAGCTGCTTGGAAGCCTGATGGTGTGTGAAGTTAGTGAGCCAAATGGAGTTGTTCTCCCACAAGAACCACTCGGCTGATCCTTCTTCAATATGCCCTTCACCAACATGCAGTGTTTCCTTGATTGAATTAGCTCTCACACCAATATTTGCGTCTAGAGCCTTTGCATTGAGGGCTATCTGAAAACGGCTGTGGCGCTGAAGTTGCCTGTGAATGTGGAGTTGGTGGCATGTGAAACCCTCATGTGGAGCATTTGTTTGTGTGGGATGCTCTACCAGGTTCATTTCAGTCCTAGCCATACAAAGGGCACTAAGCATAGAGTGTGAAAACTGAGTTTCCTTGAGAGCTGCTTGGAAGCCTGATGGTGTGTGAAGTTAGTGAGCCAAATGGAGTTGTTCTCCCAAAAGAACCACTGGGCTGATCCTTCTTCAATATGCCCTTCACCAACATGCAGTGTTTCCTTGATTGAATTAGCTCTCACACCAATATTTGCGTCTAGAGCCTTTGCATTGAGGGCTATCTGAAAATGGCTGTGGCGCTGAAGTTGCCTGTGAATGTGGAGTTGGTGGCACGTGAAACCCGCATGTGAAGCATTCGTTTGTGTGGGATGCTCTACCAGGTTCATTCCTAGATAATGCACTCAAAGGGCACTAAGCATAGAGTGTGAAAACTGAGTTTCCTTGAGAGCTGCTTGGAAGCCTGATGGTGTGTGAAGTTAGTGAGCCAAATGGAGTTGTTCTCCCACAAGAACCACTCGGCTGATCCTTCTTCAATATGCCCTTCACCAACATGCAGTGTTTCCTTGATTAAATTAGCTCTCACACCAATATTTGCGTCTAGAGCCTTTGCATTGAGGGCTATCTGAAAACGGCTGTGGCGCTGAAGTTGCCTGTGAATGTGGAGTTGGTGGCATGTGAAACCCGCATGTGGAGCATTCGTTTGTGTGGGATGCTCTACCAGGTTCATTCCTAGATAATGCACTGAAAGGGCACTAAGCATAGAGTGTGAAAACTGAGTTTCCTTGAGAGCTGCTTGTAAGCCTGATGGTGTGTGAAGTTAGTGAGCCAAATGGAGTTGTTCTCCCACAAGAACCACTCGGCTGATCCTTCTTCAATATGCCCTTCACCAACATGCAGTGTTTCCTTGATTGAATTAGCTCTCACACCAATATTTGCGTCTAGAGCCTTTGCATTGAGGGCTATCTGAAAATGGCTGTGGCGCTGAAGTTGCGAGTGAATGTGGAGTTGGTGGCATGTGAAACCCGCATGTGGAGCATTCGTTTGTGTGGGATGCTGACCAAGCTTCATTTCAGTCCTAGGCACACAAAGAGCACTAAGCATAGAGTGTGAAAACTGAGTTTCCTTGAGAGCTGCTTGGAAGCCTGATGGTGTGTGAAGTTAGTGAGCCAAATGGAGTTGTTCTCCCACAAGAACCACTCGGCTGATCCTTCTTTAATATGCCCTTCACCAACATGCAGTGTTTCCTTGATTGAATTAGCTCTCACACCAATATTTGCGTCTAGAGCCTTTGCATTGAGGGCTATCTGAAAACGGCTGTGGCGCTGAAGTTGCCTGTGAATGTGGAGTTGGTGGCATGTGAAACCCGCATGTGGAGCATTCGTATGTGTGGGATGCTGACCAAGCTTCATTTCAGTCCTAGCCACACAAAGAGCACTAAGCATAGAGTGTGAAAACTGAGTTTCCTTGAGAGCTGCTTGGAAGCCTGATGGTGTGTGAAGTTAGTGAGCCAAATGGAGTTGTTCTCCCACAAGAACCACTCGGCTGATCCTTCTTCAATATGCCCTTCACCAACATGCAGTGTTTCCTTGATTGAATTAGCTCTCACACCAATATTTGCGTCTAGAGCCTTTGCATTGAGGGCTATCTGAAAACGGCTGTGGCGCTGAAGTTGCCTGTGAATGTGGAGTTGGTGGCATGTGAAACCCGCATGTGGAGCATTCGTTTGTGTGGGATGCTCTACCAGGTTCATTCCTAGATAATGCACTCAAAAGGCACTAAGCATGGAGTGTGAAAACTGAGTATCCTTGAGAGCTGCTTGTAAGCCTGATGGTGTGTGAAGTTAGTGAGCCAAATGGAGTTGTTCTCCCACAAGAACCACTCGGCTGATCCTTCTTCAATATGCCCTTCACCAACATGCAGTGTTTCCTTGATTGAATTAGCTCTCACACCAATATTTGCGTCTAGAGCCTTTGCATTGAGGGCTATCTGAAAACGGCTGTGGCGCTGAAGTTGCCTGTGAATGTGGAGTTGGTGGCATGTGAAACCCGCATGTGGAGCATTCGTTTGTGTGGGATGCTCTACCAGGTTCATTCCTAGATAATGCACTCAAAGGGCACTAAGCATAGAGTGTGAAAACTGAGTTTCCTTGAGAGCTGCTTGGAAGCCTGATGGTGTGTGAAGTTAGTGAGCCAAATGGAGTTGTTCTCCCACAAGAACCACTCGGCTGATCCTTCTTCAATATGCCCTTCAGCAACATGCAGTGTTTCCTTGATTGAATTAGCTCTCACACCAATATTTGCGTCTAGAGCCTTTGCATTGAGGGCTATCTGAAAACGGCTGTGGCGCTGAAGTTGCCTGTGAATGTGGAGTTGGTGGCACGTGAAACCCGCATGTGGAGCATTCGTTTGTGTGGGATGCTGACCAAGCTTCATTTCAGTCCTAGGCACACAAAGGGCACTAAGCATAGAGTGTGAAAACTGAGTTTCCTTGAGAGCTGCTTGGAAGGCTGATGGTGTGTGAAGTTAGTGAGCCAAATGGAGTTGTTCTCCCACAAGAACCACTCGGCTGATCCTTCTTCAATATGCCCTTCACCAACATGCAGTGTTTCCTTGATTGAATTAGCTCTCACACCAATATTTGCGTCTAGAGCCTTTGCATTGAGGGCTATCTGAAAACGGCTGTGGCGCTGAAGTTGCCTGTGAATGTGGAGTTGGTGGCATGTGAAACCCGCATGTGGAGCATTCGTTTGTGTGTAATGCTCTACCAGGTTCATTCCTAGATAATGCACTCAAAGGGCACTAAACATAGAGTGTGAAAACTGAGTTTCCTTGAGAGCTGCTTGGAAGCCTGATGGTGTGTGAAGTTAGTGAGCCAAATGGAGTTGTTCTCCCACAAGAACCACTCGGCTGATCCTTCTTCAATATGCCCTTCACCAACATGCAGTGTTTCCTTGATTGAATTAGCTCTCACACCAATATTTGCGTCTAGAGCCTTTGCATTGAGGGCTATCTGAAAACGGCTGTGGCGCTGAAGTTGCCTGTGAATGTGGAGTTGGTGGCATGTGAAACCCACATGCGGAGCATTCGTTTGTGTGGGATGCTGACCAAGCTTCATTTCAGTCCTAGGCACACAAAGGGCACTAAGCATAGAGTGTGAAAACTGAGTTTCCTTGAGAGCTGCTTGGAAGCCTGATGGTGTGTGAAGTTAGTGAGCCAAATGGAGTTGTTCTCCCACAAGAACCACTCGGCTGATCCTTCTTCAATATGCCCTTCACCAACATGCAGTGTTTCCTTGATTGAATTAGCTCTCACACCAATATTTGCGTCTAGAGCCTTTGCATTGAGGGCTATCTGAAAACGGCTGTGGCGCTGAAGTTGCCTGTGAATGTGGAGTTGGTGGCATGTGAAACCCGCATGTGGAGCATTCGTTTGTGTGGGATGCTCTACCAGGTTCATTCCTAGATAATGCACTCAAAGGGCACTAAGCATAGAGTGTGAAAACTGAGTTTCCTTGAGAGCTGCTTGGAAGGCTGATGGTGTGTGAAGTTAGTGAGCCAAATGGAGTTGTTCTCCACAAGAACCACTCGGCTGATCCTTCTTCAATATGCCCTTCACCAACATGCAGTGTTTCCTTGATTGAATTAGCTCTCACACCAATATTTGCGTCTAGAGCCTTTGCATTGAGGGCTATCTGAAAACGGCTGTGGCGCTGAAGTTGCCTGTGAATGTGGAGTTGGTGGCATGTGAAACCCGCATGTGGAGCATTCGTTTGTGTGGGATGCTCTACCAGGTTCATTCCTAGATAATGCACTGAAAGGGCACTAAGCATAGAGTGTGAAAACTGAGTTTCCTTGAGAGCTGCTTGTAAGCCTGATATGTGTGAAGTTAGTGAGCCAAATGGAGTTGTTCTCCCACAAGAACCACTCGGCTGATCCTTCTTCAATATGCCCTTCACCAACATGCAGTGTTTCCTTGATTGAATTAGCTCTCACACCAATATTTGCGTCTAGAGCCTTTGCATTGAGGGCTATCTGAAAATGGCTGTGGCGCTGAAGTTGCGAGTGAATGTGGAGTTGGTGGCATGTGAAACCCGCATGTGGAGCATTCGTTTGTGTGGGATGCTGACCAAGCTTCATTTCAGTCCTAGCCACACAAAGAGCACTAAGCATAGAGTGTGAAAACTGAGTTTCCTTGAGAGCTGCTTGGAAGCCTGATGGTGTGTGAAGTTAGTGAGCCAAATGGAGTTGTTCTCCCACAAGAACCACTCGGCTGATCCTTCTTTAATATGCCCTTCACCAACATGCAGTGTTTCTTGATTGAATTAGCTCTCACACCAATATTTGCGTCTAGAGCCTTTGCATTGAGGGCTATCTGAAAACGGCTGTGGCGCTGAAGTTGCCTGTGAATGTGGAGTTGGTGGCATGTGAAACCCGCATGTGGAGCATTCGTATGTGTGGGATGCTGACCAAGCTTCATTTCAGTCCTAGCCACACAAAGAGCACTAAGCATAGAGTGTGAAAACTGAGTTTCCTTGAGAGCTGCTTGGAAGCCTGATGGTGTGTGAAGTTAGTGAGCCAAATGGAGTTGTTCTCCCACAAGAACCACTCGGCTGATCCTTCTTCAATATGCCCTTCACCAACATGCAGTGTTTCCTTGATTGAATTAGCTCTCACACCAATATTTGCGTCTAGAGCCTTTGCATTGAGGGCTATCTGAAAACGGCTGTGGCGCTGAAGTTGCCTGTGAATGTGGAGTTGGTGGCATGTGAAACCCGCATGTGGAGCATTCGTTTGTGTGGGATGCTCTACCAAGTTCATTCCTAGATAATGCACTCAAAGGGCACTAAGCATAGAGTGTGAAAACTGAGTTTCCTTGAGAGCTGCTTGGAAGCTGATGGTGTGTGAAGTTAGTGAGCCAAATGAGTTGTTCTCCCACAAGAACCACTCGGCTGATCCTTCTTCAATATGCCCTTCACCAACATGCAGTGTTTCCTGATTGAATTAGCTCTCACACCAATATTTGCGTCTAGAGCCTTTGCATTGAGGGCTATCTGAAAACGGCTGTGGCGCTGAAGTTGCCTGTGAATGTGGAGTTGGTGGCATGTGAAACCCGCATGTGGAGCATTCGTTTGTGTGGGATGCTCTACCAGGTTCATTCCTAGATAATGCACTGAAAGGGCACTAAGCATAGAGTGTGAAAACTGAGTTTCCTTGAGAGCTGCTTGTAAGCCTGATATGTGTGAAGTTAGTGAGCCAAATGGAGTTGTTCTCCCACAAGAACCACTCGGCTGATCCTTCTTCAATATGCCCTTCACCAACATGCAGTGTTTCCTTGATTGAATTAGCTCTCACACCAATATTTGCGTCTAGAGCCTTTGCATTGAGGGCTATCTGAAAATGGCTGTGGCGCTGAAGTTGCGAGTGAATGTGGAGTTGGTGGCATGTGAAACCCGCATGTTGAGGAGCATTCGTTTGTGTGGGATGCTGACCAAGCTTCATTTCAGTCCTAGCCACACAAAGAGCACTAAGCATAGAGTGTGAAAACTGAGTTTCCTTGAGAGCTGCTTGGAAGCCTGATGGTGTGTGAAGTTAGTGAGCCAAATGGAGTTGTTCTCCCACAAGAACCACTCGGCTGATCCTTCTTTAATATGCCCTTCACCAACATGCAGTGTTTCCTTGATTGAATTAGCTCTCACACCAATATTTGCGTCTAGAGCCTTTGCATTGAGGGCTATCTGAAAACGGCTGTGGCGCTGAAGTTGCCTGTGAATGTGGAGTTGGTGGCATGTGAAACCCGCATGTGGAGCATTCGTATGTGTGGGATGCTGACCAAGCTTCATTTCAGTCCTAGCCACACAAAGAGCACTAAGCATAGAGTGTGAAAACTGAGTTTCCTTGAGAGCTGCTTGGAAACCTGATGGTGTGTGAAGTTAGTGAGCCAAATGGAGTTGTTCTCCCACAAGAACCACTCGGCTGATCCTTCTTCAATATGCCCTTCACCAACATGCAGTGTTTCCTTGATTGAATTAGCTCTCACACCAATATTTGCGTCTAGAGCCTTTGCATTGAGGGCTATCTGAAAACGGCTGTGGCGCTGAAGTTGCCTGTGAATGTGGAGTTGGTGGCATGTGAAACCCGCATGTGGAGCATTCGTTTGTGTGGGATGCTCTACCAGGTTCATTCCTAGATAATGCACTCAAGGGCACTAAGCATAGAGTGTGAAAACTGAGTTTCCTTGAGAGCTGCTTGGAAGCCTGATGGTGTGTGAAGTTAGTGAGCCAAATGGAGTTGTTCTCCCACAAGAACCACTCGGCTGATCCTTCTTCAATATGCCCTTCACCAACATGCAGTGTTTCCTTGATTGAATTAGCTCTCACACCAATATTTGCGTCTAGAGCCTTTGCATTGAGGGCTATCTGAAAACGGCTGTGGCGCTGAAGTTGCCTGTGAATGTGGAGTTGGTGGCATGTGAAACCCGCATGTGGAGCATTCGTTTGTGTGGGATGCTCTACCAGGTTCATTCCTAGATAATGCACTCAAAGGGCACTAAGCATAGAGTGTGAAAACTGAGTTTCCTTGAGAGCTGCTTGGAAGCCTGATGGTGTGTGAAGTTAGTGAGCCAAATGGAGTTGTTCTCCCACAAGAACCACTCGGCTGATCCTTCTTCAATATGCCCTTCACCAACATGCAGTGTTTCCTTGATTGAATTAGCTCTCACACCAATATTTGCGTCTAGAGCCTTTGCATTGAGGGCTATCTGAAAACGGCTGTGGCGCTGAAGTTGCCTGTGAATGTGGAGTTGGTGCATGTGAAACCCGCATGTGGAGCATTCGTTTCTGTGGGATGCTGACCAAGCTTCATTTCAGTCCTAGGCACAAAAAGGGCACTAAACATAGACTGTGAAAACTGAGTTTCCTTGAGAGCTGCTTGGAAGGCTGATGGTGTGTGAAGTTAGTGAGCCAAATGGAGTTGTTCTCCCACAAGAACCACTCGGCTGATCCTTCTTTAATATGCCCTTCACCAACATGCAGTGTTTCCTTGATTGAATTAGCTCTCACACCAATATTTGCGTCTAGAGCCTTTGCATTGAGGGCTATCTGAAAACGGCTGTGGCGCTGAAGTTGCCTGTGAATGTGGAGTTGGTGGCATGTGAAACCCGCATGTGGAGCATTCGTTTGTGTGGGATGCTCTACCAGGTTCATTCCTAGATAATGCACTGAAAGGGCACTAAGCATAGAGTGTGAAAACTGAGTTTCCTTGAGAGCTGCTTGGAAGCCTGATGGTGTGTGAAGTTAGTGAGCCCAAATGGAGTTGTTCTCCCACAAGAACCACTCGGCTGATCCTTCTTCAATATGCCCTTCACCAACATGCAGTGTTTCCTTGATTGAATTAGCTCTCACACCAATATTTGCGTCTAGAGCCTTTGCATTGAGGGCTATCTGAAAACGGCTGTGGCTGAAGTTGCCTGTGAATGTGGAGTTGGTGGCATGTGAAACCCGCATGTGGAGCATTCGTTTGTGTGGGATGCTCTACCAGGTTCATTCCTAGATAATGCACTCAAAGGGCACTAAACATAGAGTGTGAAAACTGAGTTTCCTTGAGAGCTGCTTGGAAGCCTGCATGGTGTGTGAAGTTAGTGAGCCAAATGGAGTTGTTCTCCCACAAGAACCACTCGCTGATCCTTCTTCAATATGCCCTTCACCAACATGCAGTGTTTCCTTGATTGAATTAGCTCTCACACCAATATTTGCGTCTAGAGCCTTTGCATTGAGGGCTATCTGAAAACGGCTGTGGCGCTGAGTTGCCTGTGAATGTGGAGTTGGTGGCATGTGAAACCCGCATGTGGAGCATTCGTTTGTGTGGGATGCTGACCAAGCTTCATTTCAGTCCTAGGCACACAAAGGGCACTAAACATAGAGTGTGGAAACTGAGTTTCCTTGAGAGCTGCTTGGAAGCCTGATGGTGTGTGAAGTTAGGGAGCCAAATGGAGTTGTTCTCCCACAAGAACCACTCGGCTGATCCTTCTTCAATATGCCCTTCACCAACATGCAGTGTTTCCTTGATTGAATTAGCTCTCACACCAATATTTGCGTCTAGAGCCTTTGCATTGAGGGCTATCTGAAAACGGCTGTGGCGCTGAAGTTGCCTGTGAATGTGGAGTTGGTGGCATGTGAAACCCGCATGTGAAGCATTCGTTTGTGTGGGGTGCTCTACCAGGTTCATTCCTAGATAATGCACTCAAAGGGCACTAAGCATAGAGTGTGGAAACTGAGTTTCCTTGAGAGCTGCTTGGAAGCCTGATGGTGTGTGAAGTTAGTGAGCCAAATGGAGTTGTTCTCCCACAAGAACCACTCAGCTGATCCTTCTTCAATATGCCCTTCACCAACATGCAGTGTTTCCTTGATTGAATTAGCTCTCACACCAATATTTGCGTCTAGAGCCTTTGCATTGAGGGCTATCTGAAAACGGCTGTGGCGCTGAAGTTGCCTGTGAATGTGGATTTGGTGGCATGTGAAACCCGCATGTGGAGCATTCGTTTGTGTGGGATGCTCTACCAGGTTCATTTCAGTCCTAGCCATACAAATGGCACTAAGCATAGAGTGTGAAAACTGAGTTTCCTTGAGAGCTGCTTGGAAGCCTGATGGTGTGTGAAGTTAGTGAGCCAAATGGAGTTGTTCTCCCACAAGAACCACTCGGCTGATCCTTCTTCAATATGCCCTTCACCAACATGCAGTGTTTCCTTGATTGAATTAGCTCTCACACCAATATTTGCGTCTAGAGCCTTTGCATTGAGGGCTATCTGCAAACGGCTGTGGCGCTGAAGTTGCCTGTGAATGTGGAGTTGGTGCATGTGAAACCCACATGTGGAGCATTCGTTTGTGTGGGATGCTCTACCAGGTTCATTCCTAGATAATGCACTCAAAGGGCACTAAACATAGAGTGTGGAAACTGAGTTTCCTTGAGAGCTGCTTGGAAGCCTGATGGTGTGTGAAGTTAGTGAGCCAAATGGAGTTGTTCTCCCACAAGAACCACTCGGCTGATCCTTCTTCAATATGCCCTTCACCAACATGCAGTGTTTCCTTGATTGAATTAGCTCTCACACCAATATTTGCATCTAGAGCCTTTGCATTGAGGGCTATCTGAAAACGGCTGTGGCGCTGAAGTTGCCTGTGAATGTGGAGTTGGTGGTATGTGAAACCCGCATGTGGAGCATTCGTTTGTGTGGGATGCTCTACCAGGTTCATTCCTAGATAATGCACTCAAAGGGCACTAAGCATAGAGTGTGAAAACTGAGTTTCCTTGAGAGCTGCTTGGAAGCCTGATGGTGTGTGAAGTTAGTGAGCCAAATGGAGTTGTTCTCCCACAAGAACCACTCGGCTGATCCTTCTTCAATATGCCCTTCACCAACATGCAGTGTTTCCTTGATTGAATTAGCTCTCACACCAATATTTGCGTCTAGAGCCTTTGCATTGAGGGCTATCTGAAAACGGCTGTGGCGCTGAAGTTGCCTGTGAATGTGGAGTTGGTGGCATGTGAAACCCGCATGTGGAGCATTCGTTTCTGTGGGATGCTGACCAAGCTTCATTTCAGTCCTAGGCACACAAAGGGCACTAAACATAGACTGTGAAAACTGAGTTTCCTTGAGAGCTGCTTGGAAGGCTGATGGTGTGTGAAGTTAGTGAGCCAAATGGAGTTGTTCTCCCACAAGAACCACTCGGCTGATCCTTCTTTAATATGCCCTTCACCAACATGCAGTGTTTCCTTGATTGAATTAGCTCTCACACCAATATTTGCGTCTAGAGCCTTTGCATTGAGGGCTATCTGAAAACGGCTGTGGCGCTGAAGTTGCCTGTGAATGTGGAGTTGGTGGCATGTGAAACCCGCATGTGGAGCATTCGTTTGTGTGGGATGCTCTACCAGGTTCATTCCTAGATAATGCACTGAAAGGGCACTAAGCATAGAGTGTGAAAACTGAGTTTCCTTGAGAGCTGCTTGGAAGCCTGATGGTGTGTGAAGTTAGTGAGCCAAATGGAGTTGTTCTCCCACAAGAACCACTCGGCTGATCCTTCTTCAATATGCCCTTCACCAACATGCAGTGTTTCCTTGATTGAATTAGCTCTCACACCAATATTTGCGTCTAGAGCCTTTGCATTGAGGGCTATCTGAAAACGGCTGTGGCGCTGAAGTTGCCTGTGAATGTGGAGTTGGTGGCATGTGAAACCCGCATGTGGAGCATTCGTTTGTGTGGGATGCTCTACCAGGTTCATTCCTAGATAATGCACTCAAAGGGCACTAAACATAGAGTGTGAAACCTGAGTTTCCTTGAGAGCTGCTTGTAAGCCTGATGGTGTGTGAAGTTAGTGAGCCAAATGGAGTTGTTCTCCCACAAGAACCACTCGGCTGATCCTTCTTCAATATGCCCTTCACCAACATGCAGTGTTTCTTGATTGAATTAGCTCTCACACCAATATTTGCGTCTAGAGCCTTTGCATTGAGGGCTATCTGAAAACGGCTGTGGCGCTGAAGTTGCCTGTGAATGTGGAGTTGGTGGCATGTGAAACCCGCATGTGGAGCATTCGTTTGTGTGGGATGCTGACCAAGCTTCATTTCAGTCCTAGGCACACAAAGGGCACTAAACATAGAGTGTGGAAACTGAGTTTCCTTGAGAGATGCTTGGAAGCCTGATGGTGTGTGAAGTTAGGGAGCCAAATGGAGTTGTTCTCCCACAAGAACCACTCGGCTGATCCTTCTTCAATATGCCCTTCACCAACATGCAGTGTTTCCTTGATTGAATTAGCTCTCACACCAATATTTGCGTCTAGAGCCTTTGCATTGAGGGCTATCTGAAAACGGCTGTGGCGCTGAAGTTGCCTGTGAATGTGGAGTTGGTGGCATGTGAAACCCGCATGTGAAGCATTCGTTTGTGTGGGGTGCTCTACCAGGTTCATTCCTAGATAATGCACTCAAAGGGCACTAAGCATAGAGTGTGGAAACTGAGTTTCCTTGAGAGCTGCTTGGAAGCCTGATGGTGTGTGAAGTTAGTGAGCCAAATGGAGTTGTTCTCCCACAAGAACCACTCAGCTGATCCTTCTTCAATATGCCCTTCACCAACATGCAGTGTTTCCTTGATTGAATTAGCTCTCACACCAATATTTGCGTCTAGAGCCTTTGCATTGAGGGCTATCTGAAAACGGCTGTGGCGCTGAAGTTGCCTGTGAATGTGGATTTGGTGGCATGTGAAACCCGCATGTGGAGCATTCGTTTGTGTGGGATGCTCTACCAGGTTCATTTCAGTCCTAGCCATACAAATGGCACTAAGCATAGAGTGTGAAAACTGAGTTTCCTTGAGAGCTGCTTGGAAGCCTGATGGTGTGTGAAGTTAGTGAGCCAAATGGAGTTGTTCTCCCACAAGAACCACTCGGCTGATCCTTCTTCAATATGCCCTTCACCAACATGCAGTGTTTCCTTGATTGAATTAGCTCTCACACCAATATTTGCGTCTAGAGCCTTTGCATTGAGGGCTATCTGCAAACGGCTGTGGCGCTGAAGTTGCCTGTGAATGTGGAGTTGGTGGCATGTGAAACCCACATGTGGAGCATTCGTTTGTGTGGGATGCTCTACCAGGTTCATTCCTAGATAATGCACTCAAAGGGCACTAAACATAGAGTGTGGAAACTGAGTTTCCTTGAGAGCTGCTTGGAAGCCTGATGGTGTGTGAAGTTAGTGAGCCAAATGGAGTTGTTCTCCCACAAGAACCACTCGGCTGATCCTTCTTCAATATGCCCTTCACCAACATGCAGTGTTTCCTTGATTGAATTAGCTCTCACACCAATATTTGCGTCTAGAGCCTTTGCATTGAGGGCTATCTGAAAACGGCTGTGGCGCTGAAGTTGCCTGTGAATGTGGAGTTGGTGGCATGTGAAACCCACATGTGGAGCATTCGTTTGTGTGGGATGCTGACCAAGCTTCATTTCAGTCCTAGGCACACAAAGGGCACTAAGCATAGAGTGTGAAAACTGAGTTTCCTTGAGAGCTGCTTGGAAGGCTGATGGTGTGTGAAGTTAGTGAGCCAAATGGAGTTGTTCTCCCACAAGAACCACTCGGCTGATCCTTCTTCAATATGCCCTTCACCAACATGCAGTGTTTCCTTGATTGAATTAGCTCTCACACCAATATTTGCGTCTAGAGCCTTTGCATTGAGGGCTATCTGAAAACGGCTGTGGCGCTGAAGTTGCCTGTGAATGTGGAGTTGGTGGCATGTGAAACCCGCATGTGGAGCATTCGTTTGTGTGGGATGCTCTACCAGGTTCATTCCTAGATAATGCACTCAAAGGGCACTAAGCATAGAGTGTGAAAACTGAGTTTCCTTGAGAGCTGCTTGGAAGGCTGATGGTGTGTGAAGTTAGTGAGCCAAATGGAGTTGTTCTCCCACAAGAACCACTCGGCTGATCCTTCTTCAATATGCCCTTCACCAACATGCAGTGTTTCCTTGATTGAATTAGCTCTCACACCAATATTTGCGTCTAGAGCCTTTGCATTGAGGGCTATCTGAAAACGGCTGTGGCGCTGAAGTTGCCTGTGAATGTGGAGTTGGTGGCATGTGAAACCCGCATGTGGAGCATTCGTTTGTGTGGGATGCTCTACCAGGTTCATTCCTAGATAATGCACTGAAAGGGCACTAAGCATAGAGTGTGAAAACTGAGTTTCCTTGAGAGCTGCTTGGAAGCCTGATGGTGTGTGAAGTTAGTGAGCCAAATGGAGTTGTTCTCCCACAAGAACCACTCGGCTGATCCTTCTTCAATATGCCCTTCACCAACATGCAGTGTTTCCTTGATTGAATTAGCTCTCACACCAATATTTGCGTCTAGAGCCTTTGCATTGAGGGCTATCTGAAAATGGCTGTGGCGCTGAAGTTGCGAGTGAATGTGGAGTTGGTGGCATGTGAAACCCGCATGTGGAGCATTCGTTTGTGTGGGATGCTGACCAAGCTTCATTTCAGTCCTAGCCACACAAAGAGCACTAAGCATAGAGTGTGAAAACTGAGTTTCCTTGAGAGCTGCTTGGAAGCCTGATGGTGTGTGAAGTTAGTGAGCCAAATGGAGTTGTTCTCCCACAAGAACCACTCGGCTGATCCTTCTTTAATATGCCCTTCACCAACATGCAGTGTTTCCTTGATTGAATTAGCTCTCACACCAATATTTGCGTCTAGAGCCTTTGCATTGAGGGCTATCTGAAAACGGCTGTGGCGCTGAAGTTGCCTGTGAATGTGGAGTTGGTGGCATGTGAAACCCGCATGTGGAGCATTCGTATGTGTGGGATGCTGACCAAGCTTCATTTCAGTCCTAGCCACACAAAGAGCACTAAGCATAGAGTGTGAAAACTGAGTTTCCTTGAGAGCTGCTTGGAAGCCTGATGGTGTGTGAAGTTAGTGAGCCAAATGGAGTTGTTCTCCCACAAGAACCACTCGGCTGATCCTTCTTCAATATGCCCTTCACCAACATGCAGTGTTTCCTTGATTGAATTAGCTCTCACACCAATATTTGCGTCTAGAGCCTTTGCATTGAGGGCTATCTGAAAACGGCTGTGGCGCTGAAGTTGCCTGTGAATGTGGAGTTGGTGGCATGTGAAACCCGCATGTGGAGCATTCGTTTGTGTGGGATGCTCTACCAGGTTCATTCCTAGATAATGCACTCAAAGGGCACTAAGCATAGAGTGTGAAAACTGAGTTTCCTTGAGAGCTGCTTGGAAGCCTGATGGTGTGTGAAGTTAGTGAGCCAAATGGAGTTGTTCTCCCACAAGAACCACTCGGCTGATCCTTCTTCAATATGCCCTTCACCAACATGCAGTGTTTCCTTGATTGAATTAGCTCTCACACCAATATTTGCGTCTAGAGCCTTTGCATTGAGGGCTATCTGAAAATGGCTGTGGCGCTGAAGTTGCCTGTGAATGTGGAGTTGGTGGCATGTGAAACCCGCATGTGGAGCATTCGTTTGTGTGGATGCTCTACCAGGTTCATTCCTAGATAATGCACTCAAAGGGCACTAAGCATAGAGTGTGAAAACTGAGTTTCCTTGAGAGCTGCTTGGAAGCCTGATGGTGTGTGAAGTTAGTGAGCCAAATGGAGTTGTTCTCCCACAAGAACCACTCGGCTGATCCTTCTTCAATATGCCCTTCACCAACATGCAGTGTTTCCTTGATTGAATTAGCTCTCACACCAATATTTGCGTCTAGAGCCTTTGCATTGAGGGCTATCTGAAAACGGCTGTGGCGCTGAAGTTGCCTGTGAATGTGGAGTTGGTGGCATGTGAAACCCGCATGTGGAGCATTCGTTTCTGTGGGATGCTGACCAAGCTTCATTTCAGTCCTAGGCACACAAAGGGCACTAAACATAGAGTGTGAAAACTGAGTTTCCTTGAGAGCTGCTTGGAAGCCTGATGGTGTGTGAAGTTAGTGAGCCAAATGGAGTTGTTCTCCCACAAGAACCACTCGGCTGATCCTTCTTTAATATGCCCTTCACCAACATGCAGTGTTTCCTTGATTGAATTAGCTCTCACACCAATATTTGCGTCTAGAGCCTTTGCATTGAGGGCTATCTGAAAACGGCTGTGGCGCTGAAGTTGCCTGTGAATGTGGAGTTGGTGGCATGTGAAACCCGCATGTGGAGCATTCGTTTGTGTGGGATGCTCTACCAGGTTCATTCCTAGATAATGCACTGAAAGGGCACTAAGCATAGAGTGTGAAAACTGAGTTTCCTTGAGAGCTGCTTGGAAGCCTGATGGTGTGTGAAGTTAGTGAGCCAAATGGAGTTGTTCTCCCACAAGAACCACTCGGCTGATCCTTCTTCAATATGCCCTTCACCAACATGCAGTGTTTCCTTGATTGAATTAGCTCTCACACCAATATTTGCGTCTAGAGCCTTTGCATTGAGGGCTATCTGAAAACGGCTGTGGCGCTGAAGTTGCCTGTGAATGTGGAGTTGGTGGCATGTGAAACCCGCATGTGGAGCATTCGTTTGTGTGGGATGCTCTACCAGGTTCATTCCTAGATAATGCACTCAAAGGGCACTAAACATAGAGTGTGAAAACTGAGTTTCCTTGAGAGCTGCTTGGAAGCCTGATGGTGTGTGAAGTTAGTGAGCCAAATGGAGTTGTTCTCCCACAAGAACCACTCGGCTGATCCTTCTTCAATATGCCCTTCACCAACATGCAGTGTTTCCTTGATTGAATTAGCTCTCACACCAATATTTGCGTCTAGAGCCTTTGCATTGAGGGCTATCTGAAAACGGCTGTGGCGCTGAAGTTGCCTGTGAATGTGGAGTTGGTGGCATGTGAAACCCGCATGTGGAGCATTCGTTTGTGTGGGATGCTGACCAAGCTTCATTTCAGTCCTAGGCACACAAAGGGCACTAAGCATAGAGTGTGGAAACTGAGTTTCCTTGAGAGCTGCTTGGAAGCCTGATGGTGTGTGAAGTTAGGGAGCCAAATGGAGTTGTTCTCCCACAAGAACCACTCGGCTGATCCTTCTTCAATATGCCCTTCACCAACATGCAGTGTTTCCTTGATTGAATTAGCTCTCACACCAATATTTGCGTCTAGAGCCTTTGCATTGAGGGCTATCTGAAAACGGCTGTGGCGCTGAAGTTGCCTGTGAATGTGGAGTTGGTGGCATGTGAAACCCGCATGTGGAGCATTCGTTTGTGTGGGGTGCTCTACCAGGTTCATTCCTAGATAATGCACTCAAAGGGCACTAAGCATAGAGTGTGGAAACTGAGTTTCCTTGAGAGCTGCTTGGAAGCCTGATGGTGTGTGAAGTTAGTGAGCCAAATGGAGTTGTTCTCCCACAAGAACCACTCAGCTGATCCTTCTTCAATATGCCCTTCACCAACATGCAGTGTTTCCTTGATTGAATTAGCTCTCACACCAATATTTGCGTCTAGAGCCTTTGCATTGAGGGCTATCTGAAAACGGCTGTGGCGCTGAAGTTGCCTGTGAATGTGGATTTGGTGGCATGTGAAACCCGCATGTGGAGCATTCGTATGTGTGGGATGCTGACCAAGCTTCATTTCAGTCCTAGCCATACAAATGGCACTAAGCATAGAGTGTGAAAACTGAGTTTCCTTGAGAGCTGCTTGGAAGCCTGATGGTGTGTGAAGTTAGTGAGCCAAATGGAGTTGTTCTCCCACAAGAACCACTCGGCTGATCCTTCTTCAATATGCCCTTCACCAACATGCAGTGTTTCCTTGATTGAATTAGCTCTCACACCAATATTTGCGTCTAGAGCCTTTGCATTGAGGGCTATCTGCAAACGGCTGTGGCGCTGAAGTTGCCTGTGAATGTGGAGTTGGTGGCATGTGAAACCCACATGTGGAGCATTCGTTTGTGTGGGATGCTCTACCAGGTTCATTCCTAGATAATGCACTCAAAGGGCACTAAGCATAGAGTGTGGAAACTGAGTTTCCTTGAGAGCTGCTTGGAAGCCTGATGGTGTGTGAAGTTAGTGAGCCAAATGGAGTTGTTCTCCCACAAGAACCACTCGGCTGATCCTTCTTCAATATGCCCTTCACCAACATGCAGTGTTTCCTTGATTGAATTAGCTCTCACACCAATATTTGCGTCTAGAGCCTTTGCATTGAGGGCTATCTGAAAACGGCTGTGGCGCTGAAGTTGCCTGTGAATGTGGAGTTGGTGGCATGTGAAACCCGCATGTGGAGCATTCGTTTGTGTGGGATGCTCTACCAGGTTCATTCCTAGATAATGCACTCAAAGGGCACTAAGCATAGAGTGTGAAAACTGAGTTTCCTTGAGAGCTGCTTGGAAGCCTGATGGTGTGTGAAGTTAGTGAGCCAAATGGAGTTGTTCTCCCACAAGAACCACTCGGCTGATCCTTCTTCAATATGCCCTTCACCAACATGCAGTGTTTCCTTGATTGAATTAGCTCTCACACCAATATTTGCGTCTAGAGCCTTTGCATTGAGGGCTATCTGAAAACGGCTGTGGCGCTGAAGTTGCCTGTGAATGTGGAGTTGGTGGCATGTGAAACCCGCATGTGGAGCATTCGTTTGTGTGGGATGCTCTACCAGGTTCATTCCTAGATAATGCACTCAAAGGGCACTAAGCATAGAGTGTGAAAACTGAGTTTCCTTGAGAGCTGCTTGGAAGCCTGATGGTGTGTGAAGTTAGTGAGCCAAATGGAGTTGTTCTCCCACAAGAACCACTTGGCTGATCCTTCTTCAATATGCCCTTCACCAACATGCAGTGTTTCCTTGATTGAATTAGCTCTCACACCAATATTTGCGTCTAGAGCCTTTGCATTGAGGGCTATCTGAAAACGGCTGTGGCGCTGAAGTTGCCTGTGAATGTGGAGTTGGTGGCATGTGAAACCCGCATGTGGAGCATTCGTTTGTGTGGGATGCTCTACCAGGTTCATTCCTAGATAATGCACTCAAAGGGCACTAAGCATAGAGTGTGAAAACTGAGTTTCCTTGAGAGCTGCTTGGAAGCCTGATGGTGTGTGAAGTTAGTGAGCCAAATGGAGTTGTTCTCCCACAAGAACCACTCGGCTGATCCTTCTTCAATATGCCCTTCACCAACATGCAGTGTTTCCTTGATTGAATTAGCTCTCACACCAATATTTGCGTCTAGAGCCTTTGCATTGAGGGCTATCTGAAAACGGCTGTGGCGCTGAAGTTGCCTGTGAATGTGGAGTTGGTGGCACGTGAAACCCGCATGTGGAGCATTCGTTTGTGTGGGATGCTGACCAAGCTTCATTTCAGTCCTAGGCACACAAAGGGCACTAAGCATAGAGTTTGAAAACTGAGTTTCCTTGAGAGCTGCTTGGAAGGCTGATGGTGTGTGAAGTTAGTGAGCCAAATGGAGTTGTTCTCCCACAAGAACCACTCGGCTGATCCTTCTTCAATATGCCCTTCACCAACATGCAGTGTTTCCTTGATTGAATTAGCTCTCACACCAATATTTGCGTCTAGAGCCTTTGCATTGAGGGCTATCTGAAAACGGCTGTGGCGCTGAAGTTGCCTGTGAATGTGGAGTTGGTGGCACGTGAAATCCGCATGTGAAGCATTCGTTTGTGTGGGATGCTCTACCAGGTTCATTCCTAGATAATGCACTCAAAGGGCACTAAGCATAGAGTGTGAAAACTGAGTTTCCTTGAGAGCTGCTTGGAAGCCTGATGGTGTGTGAAGTTAGTGAGCCAAATGGAGTTGTTCTCCCACAAGAACCACTTGGCTGATCCTTCTTCAATATGCCCTTCACCAACATGCAGTGTTTCCTTGATTAAATTAGCTCTCACAGCAATATTTGCGTCTAGAGCCTTTGCATTGAGGGCTATCTGAAAACAGCTGTGGCGCTGAAGTTGCCTGTGAATGTGGAGTTGGTGGCATGTGAAACCCGCATGTGGAGCATTCGTTTGTGTGGGATGCTCTACCAGGTTCATTCCTAGATAATGCACTCAAAGGGCACTAAGCATAGAGTGTGAAAACTGAGTTTCCTTGAGAGCTGCTTGGAAGCCTGATGGTGTGTGAAGTTAGTGAGCCAAATGGAGTTGTTCTCCCACAAGAACCACTCGGCTGATCCTTCTTCAATATGCCCTTCACCAACATGCAGTGTTTCCTTGATTGAATTAGCTCTCACACCAATATTTGCGTCTAGAGCCTTTGCATTGAGGGCTATCTGAAAACGGCTGTGGCGCTGAAGTTGCCTGTGAATGTGGAGTTGGTGGCATGTGAAACCCGCATGTGGAGCATTCGTTTGTGTGGGATGCTCTACCAGGTTCATTCCTAGATAATGCACTCAAAGGGCACTAAGCATAGAGTGTGAAAACTGAGTTTCCTTGAGAGCTGCTTGGAAGCCTGATGGTGTGTGAAGTTAGTGAGCCAAATGGAGTTGTTCTCCCACAAGAACCACTTGGCTGATCCTTCTTCAATATGCCCTTCACCAACATGCAGTGTTTCCTTGATTGAATTAGCTCTCACACCAATATTTGCGTCTAGAGCCTTTGCATTGAGGGCTATCTGAAAACGGCTGTGGCGCTGAAGTTGCCTGTGAATGTGGAGTTGGTGGCATGTGAAACCCGCATGTGGAGCATTCGTTTGTGTGGGATGCTCTACCAGGTTCATTCCTAGATAATGCACTCAAAGGGCACTAAGCATAGAGTGTGAAAACTGAGTTTCCTTGAGAGCTGCTTGGAAGCCTGATGGTGTGTGAAGTTAGTGAGCCAAATGGAGTTGTTCTCCCACAAGAACCACTCGGCTGATCCTTCTTCAATATGCCCTTCACCAACATGCAGTGTTTCCTTGATTGAATTAGCTCTCACACCAATATTTGCGTCTAGAGCCTTTGCATTGAGGGCTATCTGAAAACAGCTGTGGCGCTGAAGTTGCCTGTGAATGTGGAGTTGGTGGCACGTGAAACCCGCATGTGGAGCATTCGTTTGTGTGGGATGCTGACCAAGCTTCATTTCAGTCCTAGGCACACAAAGGGCACTAAGCATAGAGTGTGAAAACTGAGTTTCCTTGAGAGCTGCTTGGAAGGCTGATGGTGTGTGAAGTTAGTGAGCCAAATGGAGTTGTTCTCCCACAAGAACCACTCGGCTGATCCTTCTTCAATATGCCCTTCACCAACATGCAGTGTTTCCTTGATTGAATTAGCTCTCACACCAATATTTGCGTCTAGAGCCTTTGCATTGAGGGCTATCTGAAAACGGCTGTGGCGCTGAAGTTGCCTGTGAATGTGGAGTTGGTGGCACGTGAAATCCGCATGTGAAGCATTCGTTTGTGTGGGATGCTCTACCAGGTTCATTCCTAGATAATGCACTCAAAGGGCACTAAGCATAGAGTGTGAAAACTGAGTTTCCTTGAGAGCTGCTTGGAAGCCTGATGGTGTGTGAAGTTAGTGAGCCAAATGGAGTTGTTCTCCCACAAGAACCACTTGGCTGATCCTTCTTCAATATGCCCTTCACCAACATGCAGTGTTTCCTTGATTAAATTAGCTCTCACAGCAATATTTGCGTCTAGAGCCTTTGCATTGAGGGCTATCTGAAAACGGCTGTGGCGCTGAAGTTGCCTGTGAATGTGGAGTTGGTGGCATGTGAAACCCGCATGTGGAGCATTCGTTTGTGTGGGATGCTCTACCAGGTTCATTCCTAGATAATGCACTGAAAGGGCACTAAGCATAGAGTGTGAAACCTGAGTTTCCTTGAGAGCTGCTTGTAAGCCTGATGGTGTGTGAAGTTAGTGAGCCAAATGGAGTTGTTCTCCCACAAGAACCACTCGGCTGATCCTTCTTCAATATGCCCTTCACCAACATGCAGTGTTTCCTTGATTGAATTAGCTCTCACACCAATATTTGCGTCTAGAGCCTTTGCATTGAGGGCTATCTGAAAATGGCTGTGGAGCTGAAGTTGCGAGTGAATGTGGAGTTGGTGGCATGTGAAACCCGCATGTGGAGCATTCGTTTGTGTGGGATGCTGACCAAGCTTCATTTCAGTCCTAGCCACACAAAGAGCACTAAGCATAGAGTGTGAAAACTGAGTTTCCTTGAGAGCTGCTTGGAAGCCTGATGGTGTGTGAATTTAGTGAGCCAAATGGAGTTGTTCTCCCACAAGAACCACTCGGCTGATCCTTCTTTAATATGCCCTTCACCAACATGCAGTGTTTCCTTGATTGAATTAGCTCTCACACCAATATTTGCGTCTAGAGCCTTTGCATTGAGGGCTATCTGAAAACGGCTGTGGCGCTGAAGTTGCCTGTGAATGTGGAGTTGGTGGCATGTGAAACCCGCATGTGGAGCATTCGTATGTGTGGGATGCTGACCAAGCTTCATTTCAGTCCTAGCCACACAAAGAGCACTAAGCATAGAGTGTGAAAACTGAGTTTCCTTGAGAGCTGCTTGGAAGCCTGATGGTGTGTGAAGTTAGTGAGCCAAATGGAGTTGTTCTCCCACAAGAACCACTCGGCTGATCCTTCTTCATTATGCCCTTCACCAACATGCAGTGTTTCCTTGATTGAATTAGCTCTCACACCAATATTTGCGTCTAGAGCCTTTGCATTGAGGGCTATCTGAAAACGGCTGTGGCGCTGAAGTTGCCTGTGAATCTGCAGTTGGTGGCATGTGAAACCCTCATGTGGAGCATTTGTTTGTGTGGGATACTCTACCAGGTTCATTTCAGTCCTAGCCATACAAAGGGCACTAAGCATAGAGTGTGAAAACTGAGTTTCCTTGAGAGCTGCTTGGAAGCCTGATGGTGTGTGAAGTTAGTGAGCCAAATGGAGTTGTTCTCCCAAAAGAACCACTCGGCTGATCCTTCTTCAATATGCCCTTCACCAACATGCAGTGTTTCCTTGATTGAATTAGCTCTCACACCAATATTTGCGTCTAGAGCCTTTGCATTGAGGGCTATCTGAAAATGGCTGTGGCGCTGAAGTTGCCTGTGAATGTGGAGTTGGTGGCACGTGAAACCCGCATGTGGAGCATTCGTTTGTGTGGGATGCTCTACCAGGTTCATTCCTAGATAATGCACTCAAAGGGCACTAAGCATAGAGTGTGAAAACTGAGTTTCCTTGAGAGCTGCTTGGAAGCCTGATGGTGTGTGAAGTTAGTGAGCCAAATGGAGTTGTTCTCCCACAAGAACCACTCGGCTGATCCTTCTTCAATATGCCCTTCACCAACATGCAGTTTTTCCTTGATTAAATTAGCTCTCACACCAATATTTGCGTCTAGAGCCTTTGCATTGAGGGCTATCTGAAAACGGCTGTGGCGCTGAAGTTGCCTGTGAATGTGGAGTTGGTGGCATGTGAAACCCGCATGTGGAGCATTCGTTTGTGTGGGATGCTGACCAAGCTTCATTTCAGTCCTAGCCACACAAAGAGCACTAAGCATAGAGTGTGAAAACTGAGTTTCCTTGAGAGCTGCTTGGAAGCCTGATGGTGTGTGAAGTTAGTGAGCCAAATGGAGTTGTTCTCCCACAAGAACCACTCGGCTGATCCTTCTTCAATATGCCCTTCACCAACATGCAGTGTTTCCTTGATTGAATTAGCTCTCACACCAATATTTGCGTCTAGAGCCTTTGCATTGAGGGCTATCTGAAAACGGCTGTGGCGCTGAAGTTGCCTGTGAATGTGGAGTTGGTGGCATGTGAAACCCGCATGTGGAGCATTCGTTTGTGTGGGATGCTGACCAAGCTTCATTTCAGTCCTAGCCACACAAAGAGCACTAAGCATAGAGTGTGAAAACTGAGTTTCCTTGAGAGCTGCTTGGAAGCCTGATGGTGTGTGAAGTTAGTGAGCCAAATGGAGTTGTTCTCCCACAAGAACCACTCGGCTGATCCTTCTTCAATATGCCCTTCACCAACATGCAGTGTTTCCTTGATTGAATTAGCTCTCACACCAATATTTGCGTCTAGAGCCTTTGCATTGAGGGCTATCTGAAAACGGCTGTGGCGCTGAAGTTGCCTGTGAATGTGGAGTTGGTGGCATGTGAAACCCGCATGTGGAGCATTCGTATGTGTGGGATGCTGACCAAGCTTCATTTCAGTCCTAGCCACACAAAGAGCACTAAGCATAGAGTGTGAAAACTGAGTTTCCTTGAGAGCTGCTTGGAAGCCTGATGGTGTGTGAAGTTAGTGAGCCAAATGGAGTTGTTCTCCCACAAGAACCACTCGGCTGATCCTTCTTCAATATGCCCTTCACCAACATGCAGTGTTTCCTTGATTGAATTAGCTCTCACACCAATATTTGCGTCTAGAGCCTTTGCATTGAGGGCTATCTGAAAACGGCTGTGGCGCTGAAGTTGCCTGTGAATGTGGAGTTGGTGGCATGTGAAACCCGCATGTGAAGCATTCGTTTGTGTGGGGTGCTCTACCAGGTTCATTCCTAGATAATGCACTCAAAGGGCACTAAGCATAGAGTGTGAAAACTGAGTTTCCTTGAGAGCTGCTTGGAAGCCTGATGGTGTGTGAAGTTAGGGAGCCAAATGGAGTTGTTCTCCCACAAGAACCACTCAGCTGATCCTTCTTCAATATGCCCTTCACCAACATGCAGTGTTTCCTTGATTGAATTAGCTCTCACACCAATATTTGCGTCTAGAGCCTTTTCATTGAGGGCTATCTGAAAACGGCTGTGGCGCTGAAGTTGCCTGTGAATGTGGAGTTGGTGGCATGTGAAACCCACATGTGGAGCATTCGTTTGTGTGGGATGCTCTACCAGGTTCATTCCTAGATAATGCACTCAAAGGGCACTAAGCATAGAGTGTGGAAACTGAGTTTCCTTGAGAGCTGCTTGGAAGCCTGATGGTGTGTGAAGTTAGTGAGCCAAATGGAGTTGTTCTCCCACAAGAACCACTCGGCTGATCCTTCTTCAATATGCCCTTCACCAACATGCAGTGTTTCCTTGATTGAATTAGCTCTCACACCAATATTTGCGTCTAGAGCCTTTGCATTGAGGGCTATCTGAAAACGGCTGTGGCGCTGAAGTTGCCTGTGAATGTGGAGTTGGTGGCATGTGAAACCCGCATGTGGAGCATTCGTATGTGTGGGATGCTGACCAAGCTTCATTTCAGTCCTAGCCACACAAAGAGCACTAAGCATAGAGTGTGAAAACTGAGTTTCCTTGAGAGCTGCTTGGAAGCCTGATGGTGTGTGAAGTTAGTGAGCCAAATGGAGTTGTTCTCCCACAAGAACCACTCGGCTGATCCTTCTTCAATATGCCCTTCACCAACATGCAGTGTTTCCTTGATTGAATTAGCTCTCACACCAATATTTGCGTCTAGAGCCTTTGCATTGAGGGCTATCTGAAAACGGCTGTGGCGCTGAAGTTGCCTGTGAATGTGGAGTTGGTGGCATGTGAAACCCGCATGTGAAGCATTCGTTTGTGTGGGGTGCTCTACCAGGTTCATTCCTAGATAATGCACTCAAAGGGCACTAAGCATAGAGTGTGGAAACTGAGTTTCCTTGAGAGCTGCTTGGAAGCCTGATGGTGTGTGAAGTTAGTGAGCCAAATGGAGTTGTTCTCCCACAAGAACCACTCGGCTGATCCTTCTTCAATATGCCCTTCACC